>NW_028290933.1:0-3000 GCF_964205215.1 Stylophora pistillata
GTTAGGGTTAGGGTTAGGGTTAGGGTTAGGGTTAGGGTTAGGGTTAGGGTTAGGGTTAGGGTTAGGGTTAGGGTTAGGGTTAGGGTTAGGGTTAGGGTTAGGGTTAGGGTTTAGGGTTAGGGTTAGGGTTAGGGTTAGGGTTAGGTTAGGGTTTAGGGTTAGGGTTAGGGTTAGGGTTAGGGTTAGGGTTAGGGTTAGGGTTAGGGTTAGGGTTAGGGTTAGGGTTAGGGTTAGGGTTAGGGTTAGGGTTAGGGTTAGGGTTAGGGTTAGGGTTAGGGTTAGGGTTAGGGTTAGGGTTAGGGTTAGGGTTAGGGTTAGGGTTAGGGTTAGGGTTAGGGTTAGGGTTAGGGTTAGGGTTAGGGTTAGGGTTAGGGTTAGGGTTAGGGTTAGGGTTAGGGTTAGGGTTAGGGTTAGGGTTAGGGTTAGGGTTAGGGTTAGGGTTAGGGTTAGGGTTAGGGTTAGGGTTAGGGTTAGGGTTAGGGTTAGGGTTAGGGTTAGGGTTAGGGTTAGGGTTAGGGTTAGGGTTAGGGTTAGGGTTAGGGTTAGGGTTAGGGTTAGGGTTAGGGTTAGGGTTAGGGTTAGGGTTAGGGTTAGGGTTAGGGTTAGGGTTAGGGTTAGGGTTAGGGTTAGGGTTAGGGTTAGGGTTAGGGTTAGGGTTAGGGTTAGGGTTAGGGTTAGGGTTAGGGTTAGGGTTAGGGTTAGGGTTAGGGTTAGGGTTAGGGTTAGGGTTAGGGTTAGGGTTAGGGTTAGGGTTAGGGTTAGGGTTAGGGTTAGGGTTAGGGTTAGGGTTAGGGTTAGGGTTAGGGTTAGGGTTAGGGTTAGGGTTAGGGTTAGGGTTAGGGTTAGGGTTAGGGTTAGGGTTAGGGTTAGGGTTAGGGTTAGGGTTAGGGTTAGGGTTAGGGTTAGGGTTAGGGTTAGGGTTAGGGTTAGGGTTAGGGTTAGGGTTAGGGTTAGGGTTAGGGTTAGGGTTAGGGTTAGGGTTAGGGTTAGGGTTAGGGTTAGGGTTAGGGTTAGGGTTAGGGTTAGGGTTAGGGTTAGGGTTAGGGTTAGGGTTAGGGTTAGGGTTAGGGTTAGGGTTAGGGTTAGGGTTAGGGTTAGGGTTAGGGTTAGGGTTAGGGTTAGGGTTAGGGTTAGGGTTAGGGTTAGGGTTAGGGTTAGGGTTAGGGTTAGGGTTAGGGTTAGGGTTAGGGTTAGGGTTAGGGTTAGGGTTAGGGTTAGGGTTAGGGTTAGGGTTAGGGTTAGGGTTAGGGTTAGGGTTAGGGTTAGGGTTAGGGTTAGGGTTAGGGTTAGGGTTAGGGTTAGGGTTAGGGTTAGGGTTAGGGTTAGGGTTAGGGTTAGGGTTAGGGTTAGGGTTAGGGTTAGGGTTAGGGTTAGGGTTAGGGTTAGGGTTAGGGTTAGGGTTAGGGTTAGGGTTAGGGTTAGGGTTAGGGTTAGGGTTAGGGTTAGGGTTAGGGTTAGGGTTAGGGTTAGGGTTAGGGTTAGGGTTAGGGTTAGGGTTAGGGTTAGGGTTAGGGTTAGGGTTAGGGTTAGGGTTAGGGTTAGGGTTAGGGTTAGGGTTAGGGTTAGGGTTAGGGTTAGGGTTAGGGTTAGGGTTAGGGTTAGGGTTAGGGTTAGGGTTAGGGTTAGGGTTAGGGTTAGGGTTAGGGTTAGGGTTAGGGTTAGGGTTAGGGTTAGGGTTAGGGTTAGGGTTAGGGTTAGGGTTAGGGTTAGGGTTAGGGTTAGGGTTAGGGTTAGGGTTAGGGTTAGGGTTAGGGTTAGGGTTAGGGTTAGGGTTAGGGTTAGGGTTAGGGTTAGGGTTAGGGTTAGGGTTAGGGTTAGGGTTAGGGTTAGGGTTAGGGTTAGGGTTAGGGTTAGGGTTAGGGTTAGGGTTAGGGTTAGGGTTAGGGTTAGGGTTAGGGTTAGGGTTAGGGTTAGGGTTAGGGTTAGGGTTAGGGTTAGGGTTAGGGTTAGGGTTAGGGTTAGGGTTAGGGTTAGGGTTAGGGTTAGGGTTAGGGTTAGGGTTAGGGTTAGGTTAGGGTTAGGGTTAGGGTTAGGGTTAGGGTTAGGGTTAGGGTTAGGGTTAGGGTTAGGTTAGGGTTAGGGTTAGGGTTAGGGTTAGGGTTAGGGTTAGGGGTTAGGGTTAGGGTTAGGGTTAGGGTTAGGGTTAGGGTTAGGGTTAGGGTTAGGGTTAGGGTTAGGGTTAGGGTTAGGGTTAGGGTTAGGGTTAGGGTTAGGGTTAGGGTTAGGGTTAGGGTTAGGGTTAGGGTTAGGGTTAGGGTTAGGGTTAGGGTTAGGGTTAGGGTTAGGGTTAGGGTTAGGGTTAGGGTTAGGTTAGGGTTAGGGTTAGGGTTAGGGTTAGGGTTAGGGTTAGGGTTAGGGTTAGGGGTTAGGGTTAGGGTTAGGGTTAGGGTTAGGGTTAGGGTTAGGGTTAGGGTTAGGTTAGGGTTAGGGTTAGGGTTAGGTTAGGGTTAGGGTTAGGGTTAGGGTAGGGTTAGGGTTAGGGTTAGGGTTAGGGTTAGGGGTAGGTTAGGGTTAGGGTTAGGGGTTAGGGTTAGGGTTAGGGTTAGGGTTAGGTTTTAGGGTTAGGGTTAGGGTTAGGGTTAGGGGTTAGGGTTAGGGTTAGGGTTAGGGTTAGGGTTAGGGTTAGGGTTAGGGTTAGGGTTAGGGTTAGGGTTAGGGTTAGGGTTAGGGTTAGGGTTAGGGTTAGGGTTAGGGTTAGGGTTAGGGTTAGGGTTAGGGTTAGGGTTAGGGTTAGGGTTAGGGTTAGGGTTAGGGTTAGGGTTAGGGTTAGGGTTAGGGTTAGGGTTAGGGTTAGGGTTAGGGTTAGGGTTAGGGTTAGGGTTAGGGTTAGGGTAGGGTTAGGGTTAGGGTTAGGGTTAGGGTTAGGGTTAGGGTTAGGGTTAGGGTTAGGGTTAGGGTTAGGGTTAGGGTTAGGGTTAGGGTTAGGGTTAGGGTTAGGGTTAGGGTTAGGGTTAGGGTTAGGGTTAGGGTTAGGGTTAGGTTAGGGTTAGGGTTAGGGTT
>NW_028290934.1:0-19848 GCF_964205215.1 Stylophora pistillata
GAGCCCTGGCAAAGATGGGATACGTGGGCAGGGAGGCTGAAACTCACTGAGCTTGTAGTCCAGCGGGATGGGTATTACGGCGCACAAAGCGCGCGTCTCAAACAATAGGCACGGCCGCGCGGCATGCGCTCAAAATCCGAGTAAACGCGCGCTGGTGGCATGTTGAGAGCCCTGGCAAAGATGGGATACGTGGGCAGGGAGGCTGAAACTCACTGAGCTTGTAGTCCAGCGGGATGGGTATTACGGCGCACAAAGCGCGCGTCTCAAACAATAGGCACGGCCGCGCGGCATGCGCTCAAAATCCGAGTAAACGCGCGCTGGTGGCATGTTGAGAGCCCTGGCAAAGATGGGATACGTGGGCAGGGAGGCTGAAACTCACTGAGCTTGTAGTCCAGTGGGATGGGTATTACGGCGCACAAAGCGCGCGTCTCAAACAATAGGCACGGCCGCGCGGCATGCGCTCAAAATCCGAGTAAACGCGCGCTGGTGGCATGTTGAGAGCCCTGGCAAAGATGGGATACGTGGGCAGGGAGGCTGAAACTCACTGAGCTTGTAGTCCAGCGGGATGGGTATTACGGCGCACAAAGCGCGCGTCTCAAACAATAGGCACGGCCGCGCGGCATGCGCTCAAAATCCGAGTAAACGCGCGCTGGTGGCATGTTGAGAGCCCTGGCAAAGATGGGATACGTGGGCAGGGAGGCTGAAACTCACTGAGCTTGTAGTCCAGTGGGATGGGTATTACGGCGCACAAAGCGCGCGTCTCAAACAATAGGCACGGCCGCGCGGCATGCGCTCAAAATCCGAGTAAACGCGCGCTGGTGGCATGTTGAGAGCCCTGGCAAAGATGGGATACGTGGGCAGGGAGGCTGAAACTCACTGAGCTTGTAGTCCAGCGGGATGGGTATTACGGCGCACAAAGCGCGCGTCTCAAACAATAGGCACGGCCGCGCGGCATGCGCTCAAAATCCGAGTAAACGCGCGCTGGTGGCATGTTGAGAGCCCTGGCAAAGATGGGATACGTGGGCAGGGAGGCTGAAACTCACTGAGCTTGTAGTCCAGCGGGATGGGTATTACGGCGCACAAAGCGCGCGTCTCAAACAATAGGCACGGCCGCGCGGCATGCGCTCAAAATCCGAGTAAACGCGCGCTGGTGGCATGTTGAGAGCCCTGGCAAAGATGGGATACGTGGGCAGGGAGGCTGAAACTCACTGAGCTTGTAGTCCAGCGGGATGGGTATTACGGCGCACAAAGCGCGCGTCTCAAACAATAGGCACGGCCGCGCGGCATGCGCTCAAAATCCGAGTAAACGCGCGCTGGTGGCATGTTGAGAGCCCTGGCAAAGATGGGATACGTGGGCAGGGAGGCTGAAACTCACTGAGCTTGTAGTCCAGCGGGATGGGTATTACGGCGCACAAAGCGCGCGTCTCAAACAATAGGCACGGCCGCGCGGCATGCGCTCAAAATCCGAGTAAACGCGCGCTGGTGGCATGTTGAGAGCCCTGGCAAAGATGGGATACGTGGGCAGGGAGGCTGAAACTCACTGAGCTTGTAGTCCAGCGGGATGGGTATTACGGCGCACAAAGCGCGCGTCTCAAACAATAGGCACGGCCGCGCGGCATGCGCTCAAAATCCGAGTAAACGCGCGCTGGTGGCATGTTGAGAGCCCTGGCAAAGATGGGATACGTGGGCAGGGAGGCTGAAACTCACTGAGCTTGTAGTCCAGCGGGATGGGTATTACGGCGCACAAAGCGCGCGTCTCAAACAATAGGCACGGCCGCGCGGCATGCGCTCAAAATCCGAGTAAACGCGCGCTGGTGGCATGTTGAGAGCCCTGGCAAAGATGGGATACGTGGGCAGGGAGGCTGAAACTCACTGAGCTTGTAGTCCAGCGGGATGGGTATTACGGCGCACAAAGCGCGCGTCTCAAACAATAGGCACGGCCGCGCGGCATGCGCTCAAAATCCGAGTAAACGCGCGCTGGTGGCATGTTGAGAGCCCTGGCAAAGATGGGATACGTGGGCAGGGAGGCTGAAACTCACTGAGCTTGTAGTCCAGCGGGATGGGTATTACGGCGCACAAAGCGCGCGTCTCAAACAATAGGCACGGCCGCGCGGCATGCGCTCAAAATCCGAGTAAACGCGCGCTGGTGGCATGTTGAGAGCCCTGGCAAAGATGGGATACGTGGGCAGGGAGGCTGAAACTCACTGAGCTTGTAGTCCAGCGGGATGGGTATTACGGCGCACAAAGCGCGCGTCTCAAACAATAGGCACGGCCGCGCGGCATGCGCTCAAAATCCGAGTAAACGCGCGCTGGTGGCATGTTGAGAGCCCTGGCAAAGATGGGATACGTGGGCAGGGAGGCTGAAACTCACTGAGCTTGTAGTCCAGCGGGATGGGTATTACGGCGCACAAAGCGCGCGTCTCAAACAATAGGCACGGCCGCGCGGCATGCGCTCAAAATCCGAGTAAACGCGCGCTGGTGGCATGTTGAGAGCCCTGGCAAAGATGGGATACGTGGGCAGGGAGGCTGAAACTCACTGAGCTTGTAGTCCAGCGGGATGGGTATTACGGCGCACAAAGCGCGCGTCTCAAACAATAGGCACGGCCGCGCGGCATGCGCTCAAAATCCGAGTAAACGCGCGCTGGTGGCATGTTGAGAGCCCTGGCAAAGATGGGATACGTGGGCAGGGAGGCTGAAACTCACTGAGCTTGTAGTCCAGCGGGATGGGTATTACGGCGCACAAAGCGCGCGTCTCAAACAATAGGCACGGCCGCGCGGCATGCGCTCAAAATCCGAGTAAACGCGCGCTGGTGGCATGTTGAGAGCCCTGGCAAAGATGGGATACGTGGGCAGGGAGGCTGAAACTCACTGAGCTTGTAGTCCAGCGGGATGGGTATTACGGCGCACAAAGCGCGCGTCTCAAACAATAGGCACGGCCGCGCGGCATGCGCTCAAAATCCGAGTAAACGCGCGCTGGTGGCATGTTGAGAGCCCTGGCAAAGATGGGATACGTGGGCAGGGAGGCTGAAACTCACTGAGCTTGTAGTCCAGCGGGATGGGTATTACGGCGCACAAAGCGCGCGTCTCAAACAATAGGCACGGCCGCGCGGCATGCGCTCAAAATCCGAGTAAACGCGCGCTGGTGGCATGTTGAGAGCCCTGGCAAAGATGGGATACGTGGGCAGGGAGGCTGAAACTCACTGAGCTTGTAGTCCAGCGGGATGGGTATTACGGCGCACAAAGCGCGCGTCTCAAACAATAGGCACGGCCGCGCGGCATGCGCTCAAAATCCGAGTAAACGCGCGCTGGTGGCATGTTGAGAGCCCTGGCAAAGATGGGATACGTGGGCAGGGAGGCTGAAACTCACTGAGCTTGTAGTCCAGCGGGATGGGTATTACGGCGCACAAAGCGCGCGTCTCAAACAATAGGCACGGCCGCGCGGCATGCGCTCAAAATCCGAGTAAACGCGCGCTGGTGGCATGTTGAGAGCCCTGGCAAAGATGGGATACGTGGGCAGGGAGGCTGAAACTCACTGAGCTTGTAGTCCAGCGGGATGGGTATTACGGCGCACAAAGCGCGCGTCTCAAACAATAGGCACGGCCGCGCGGCATGCGCTCAAAATCCGAGTAAACGCGCGCTGGTGGCATGTTGAGAGCCCTGGCAAAGATGGGATACGTGGGCAGGGAGGCTGAAACTCACTGAGCTTGTAGTCCAGCGGGATGGGTATTACGGCGCACAAAGCGCGCGTCTCAAACAATAGGCACGGCCGCGCGGCATGCGCTCAAAATCCGAGTAAACGCGCGCTGGTGGCATGTTGAGAGCCCTGGCAAAGATGGGATACGTGGGCAGGGAGGCTGAAACTCACTGAGCTTGTAGTCCAGCGGGATGGGTATTACGGCGCACAAAGCGCGCGTCTCAAACAATAGGCACGGCCGCGCGGCATGCGCTCAAAATCCGAGTAAACGCGCGCTGGTGGCATGTTGAGAGCCCTGGCAAAGATGGGATACGTGGGCAGGGAGGCTGAAACTCACTGAGCTTGTAGTCCAGCGGGATGGGTATTACGGCGCACAAAGCGCGCGTCTCAAACAATAGGCACGGCCGCGCGGCATGCGCTCAAAATCCGAGTAAACGCGCGCTGGTGGCATGTTGAGAGCCCTGGCAAAGATGGGATACGTGGGCAGGGAGGCTGAAACTCACTGAGCTTGTAGTCCAGCGGGATGGGTATTACGGCGCACAAAGCGCGCGTCTCAAACAATAGGCACGGCCGCGCGGCATGCGCTCAAAATCCGAGTAAACGCGCGCTGGTGGCATGTTGAGAGCCCTGGCAAAGATGGGATACGTGGGCAGGGAGGCTGAAACTCACTGAGCTTGTAGTCCAGCGGGATGGGTATTACGGCGCACAAAGCGCGCGTCTCAAACAATAGGCACGGCCGCGCGGCATGCGCTCAAAATCCGAGTAAACGCGCGCTGGTGGCATGTTGAGAGCCCTGGCAAAGATGGGATACGTGGGCAGGGAGGCTGAAACTCACTGAGCTTGTAGTCCAGCGGGATGGGTATTACGGCGCACAAAGCGCGCGTCTCAAACAATAGGCACGGCCGCGCGGCATGCGCTCAAAATCCGAGTAAACGCGCGCTGGTGGCATGTTGAGAGCCCTGGCAAAGATGGGATACGTGGGCAGGGAGGCTGAAACTCACTGAGCTTGTAGTCCAGCGGGATGGGTATTACGGCGCACAAAGCGCGCGTCTCAAACAATAGGCACGGCCGCGCGGCATGCGCTCAAAATCCGAGTAAACGCGCGCTGGTGGCATGTTGAGAGCCCTGGCAAAGATGGGATACGTGGGCAGGGAGGCTGAAACTCACTGAGCTTGTAGTCCAGCGGGATGGGTATTACGGCGCACAAAGCGCGCGTCTCAAACAATAGGCACGGCCGCGCGGCATGCGCTCAAAATCCGAGTAAACGCGCGCTGGTGGCATGTTGAGAGCCCTGGCAAAGATGGGATACGTGGGCAGGGAGGCTGAAACTCACTGAGCTTGTAGTCCAGCGGGATGGGTATTACGGCGCACAAAGCGCGCGTCTCAAACAATAGGCACGGCCGCGCGGCATGCGCTCAAAATCCGAGTAAACGCGCGCTGGTGGCATGTTGAGAGCCCTGGCAAAGATGGGATACGTGGGCAGGGAGGCTGAAACTCACTGAGCTTGTAGTCCAGCGGGATGGGTATTACGGCGCACAAAGCGCGCGTCTCAAACAATAGGCACGGCCGCGCGGCATGCGCTCAAAATCCGAGTAAACGCGCGCTGGTGGCATGTTGAGAGCCCTGGCAAAGATGGGATACGTGGGCAGGGAGGCTGAAACTCACTGAGCTTGTAGTCCAGCGGGATGGGTATTACGGCGCACAAAGCGCGCGTCTCAAACAATAGGCACGGCCGCGCGGCATGCGCTCAAAATCCGAGTAAACGCGCGCTGGTGGCATGTTGAGAGCCCTGGCAAAGATGGGATACGTGGGCAGGGAGGCTGAAACTCACTGAGCTTGTAGTCCAGCGGGATGGGTATTACGGCGCACAAAGCGCGCGTCTCAAACAATAGGCACGGCCGCGCGGCATGCGCTCAAAATCCGAGTAAACGCGCGCTGGTGGCATGTTGAGAGCCCTGGCAAAGATGGGATACGTGGGCAGGGAGGCTGAAACTCACTGAGCTTGTAGTCCAGCGGGATGGGTATTACGGCGCACAAAGCGCGCGTCTCAAACAATAGGCACGGCCGCGCGGCATGCGCTCAAAATCCGAGTAAACGCGCGCTGGTGGCATGTTGAGAGCCCTGGCAAAGATGGGATACGTGGGCAGGGAGGCTGAAACTCACTGAGCTTGTAGTCCAGCGGGATGGGTATTACGGCGCACAAAGCGCGCGTCTCAAACAATAGGCACGGCCGCGCGGCATGCGCTCAAAATCCGAGTAAACGCGCGCTGGTGGCATGTTGAGAGCCCTGGCAAAGATGGGATACGTGGGCAGGGAGGCTGAAACTCACTGAGCTTGTAGTCCAGCGGGATGGGTATTACGGCGCACAAAGCGCGCGTCTCAAACAATAGGCACGGCCGCGCGGCATGCGCTCAAAATCCGAGTAAACGCGCGCTGGTGGCATGTTGAGAGCCCTGGCAAAGATGGATACGTGGGCAGGGAGGCTGAAACTCACTGAGCTTGTAGTCCAGCGGGATGGGTATTACGGCGCACAAAGCGCGCGTCTCAAACAATAGGCACGGCCGCGCGGCATGCGCTCAAAATCCGAGTAAACGCGCGCTGGTGGCATGTTGAGAGCCCTGGCAAAGATGGGATACGTGGGCAGGGAGGCTGAAACTCACTGAGCTTGTAGTCCAGCGGGATGGGTATTACGGCGCACAAAGCGCGCGTCTCAAACAATAGGCACGGCCGCGCGGCATGCGCTCAAAATCCGAGTAAACGCGCGCTGGTGGCATGTTGAGAGCCCTGGCAAAGATGGGATACGTGGGCAGGGAGGCTGAAACTCACTGAGCTTGTAGTCCAGCGGGATGGGTATTACGGCGCACAAAGCGCGCGTCTCAAACAATAGGCACGGCCGCGCGGCATGCGCTCAAAATCCGAGTAAACGCGCGCTGGTGGCATGTTGAGAGCCCTGGCAAAGATGGGATACGTGGGCAGGGAGGCTGAAACTCACTGAGCTTGTAGTCCAGCGGGATGGGTATTACGGCGCACAAAGCGCGCGTCTCAAACAATAGGCACGGCCGCGCGGCATGCGCTCAAAATCCGAGTAAACGCGCGCTGGTGGCATGTTGAGAGCCCTGGCAAAGATGGGATACGTGGGCAGGGAGGCTGAAACTCACTGAGCTTGTAGTCCAGCGGGATGGGTATTACGGCGCACAAAGCGCGCGTCTCAAACAATAGGCACGGCCGCGCGGCATGCGCTCAAAATCCGAGTAAACGCGCGCTGGTGGCATGTTGAGAGCCCTGGCAAAGATGGGATACGTGGGCAGGGAGGCTGAAACTCACTGAGCTTGTAGTCCAGCGGGATGGGTATTACGGCGCACAAAGCGCGCGTCTCAAACAATAGGCACGGCCGCGCGGCATGCGCTCAAAATCCGAGTAAACGCGCGCTGGTGGCATGTTGAGAGCCCTGGCAAAGATGGGATACGTGGGCAGGGAGGCTGAAACTCACTGAGCTTGTAGTCCAGCGGGATGGGTAGTACGGCGCACAAAGCGCGCGTCTCAAACAATAGGCACGGCCGCGCGGCATGCGCTCAAAATCCGAGTAAACGCGCGCTGGTGGCATGTTGAGAGCCCTGGCAAAGATGGGATACGTGGGCAGGGAGGCTGAAACTCACTGAGCTTGTAGTCCAGCGGGATGGGTATTACGGCGCACAAAGCGCGCGTCTCAAACAATAGGCACGGCCGCGCGGCATGCGCTCAAAATCCGAGTAAACGCGCGCTGGTGGCATGTTGAGAGCCCTGGCAAAGATGGGATACGTGGGCAGGGAGGCTGAAACTCACTGAGCTTGTAGTCCAGCGGGATGGGTATTACGGCGCACAAAGCGCGCGTCTCAAACAATAGGCACGGCCGCGCGGCATGCGCTCAAAATCCGAGTAAACGCGCGCTGGTGGCATGTTGAGAGCCCTGGCAAAGATGGGATACGTGGGCAGGGAGGCTGAAACTCACTGAGCTTGTAGTCCAGCGGGATGGGTATTACGGCGCACAAAGCGCGCGTCTCAAACAATAGGCACGGCCGCGCGGCATGCGCTCAAAATCCGAGTAAACGCGCGCTGGTGGCATGTTGAGAGCCCTGGCAAAGATGGGATACGTGGGCAGGGAGGCTGAAACTCACTGAGCTTGTAGTCCAGCGGGATGGGTATTACGGCGCACAAAGCGCGCGTCTCAAACAATAGGCACGGCCGCGCGGCATGCGCTCAAAATCCGAGTAAACGCGCGCTGGTGGCATGTTGAGAGCCCTGGCAAAGATGGGATACGTGGGCAGGGAGGCTGAAACTCACTGAGCTTGTAGTCCAGCGGGATGGGTATTACGGCGCACAAAGCGCGCGTCTCAAACAATAGGCACGGCCGCGCGGCATGCGCTCAAAATCCGAGTAAACGCGCGCTGGTGGCATGTTGAGAGCCCTGGCAAAGATGGGATACGTGGGCAGGGAGGCTGAAACTCACTGAGCTTGTAGTCCAGCGGGATGGGTATTACGGCGCACAAAGCGCGCGTCTCAAACAATAGGCACGGCCGCGCGGCATGCGCTCAAAATCCGAGTAAACGCGCGCTGGTGGCATGTTGAGAGCCCTGGCAAAGATGGGATACGTGGGCAGGGAGGCTGAAACTCACTGAGCTTGTAGTCCAGCGGGATGGGTATTACGGCGCACAAAGCGCGCGTCTCAAACAATAGGCACGGCCGCGCGGCATGCGCTCAAAATCCGAGTAAACGCGCGCTGGTGGCATGTTGAGAGCCCTGGCAAAGATGGGATACGTGGGCAGGGAGGCTGAAACTCACTGAGCTTGTAGTCCAGCGGGATGGGTATTACGGCGCACAAAGCGCGCGTCTCAAACAATAGGCACGGCCGCGCGGCATGCGCTCAAAATCCGAGTAAACGCGCGCTGGTGGCATGTTGAGAGCCCTGGCAAAGATGGGATACGTGGGCAGGGAGGCTGAAACTCACTGAGCTTGTAGTCCAGCGGGATGGGTATTACGGCGCACAAAGCGCGCGTCTCAAACAATAGGCACGGCCGCGCGGCATGCGCTCAAAATCCGAGTAAACGCGCGCTGGTGGCATGTTGAGAGCCCTGGCAAAGATGGGATACGTGGGCAGGGAGGCTGAAACTCACTGAGCTTGTAGTCCAGTGGGATGGGTATTACGGCGCACAAAGCGCGCGTCTCAAACAATAGGCACGGCCGCGCGGCATGCGCTCAAAATCCGAGTAAACGCGCGCTGGTGGCATGTTGAGAGCCCTGGCAAAGATGGGATACGTGGGCAGGGAGGCTGAAACTCACTGAGCTTGTAGTCCAGCGGGATGGGTATTACGGCGCACAAAGCGCGCGTCTCAAACAATAGGCACGGCCGCGCGGCATGCGCTCAAAATCCGAGTAAACGCGCGCTGGTGGCATGTTGAGAGCCCTGGCAAAGATGGGATACGTGGGCAGGGAGGCTGAAACTCACTGAGCTTGTAGTCCAGTGGGATGGGTATTACGGCGCACAAAGCGCGCGTCTCAAACAATAGGCACGGCCGCGTGGCATGCGCTCAAAATCCGAGTAAACGCGCGCTGGTGGCATGTTGAGAGCCCTGGCAAAGATGGGATACGTGGGCAGGGAGGCTGAAACTCACTGAGCTTGTAGTCCAGCGGGATGGGTATTACGGCGCACAAAGCGCGCGTCTCAAACAATAGGCACGGCCGCGCGGCATGCGCTCAAAATCCGAGTAAACGCGCGCTGGTGGCATGTTGAGAGCCCTGGCAAAGATGGGATACGTGGGCAGGGAGGCTGAAACTCACTGAGCTTGTAGTCCAGTGGGATGGGTATTACGGCGCACAAAGCGCGCGTCTCAAACAATAGGCACGGCCGCGCGGCATGCGCTCAAAATCCGAGTAAGCGCGCGCTGGTGGCATGTTGAGAGCCCTGGCAAAGATGGGATACGTGGGCAGGGAGGCTGAAACTCACTGAGCTTGTAGTCCAGCGGGATGGGTATTACGGCGGAAAAAGCGCGCGTCTCAAACAATAGGCACGGCCGCGCGGCATGCGCTCAAAATCCGAGTAAACGCGCGCTGGTGGCATGTTGAGAGCCCTGGCAAAGATGGGATACGTGGGCAGGGAGGCTGAAACTCACTGAGCTTGTAGTCCAGCGGGATGGGTATTACGGCGCACAAAGCGCGCGTCTCAAACAATAGGCACGGCCGCGCGGCATGCGCTCAAAATCCGAGTAAACGCGCGCTGGTGGCATGTTGAGAGCCCTGGCAAAGATGGGATACGTGGGCAGGGAGGCTGAAACTCACTGAGCTTGTAGTCCAGTGGGATGGGTATTGCGGCGCACAAAGCGCGCGTCTCAAACAATAGGCACGGCCGCGCGGCATGCGCTCAAAATCCGAGTAAACGCGCGCTGGTGGCATGTTGAGAGCCCTGGCAAAGATGGGATACGTGGGCAGGGAGGCTGAAACTCACTGAGCTTGTAGTCCAGCGGGATGGGTATTACGGCGCACAAAGCGCGCGTCTCAAACAATAGGCACGGCCGCGCGGCATGCGCTCAAAATCCGAGTAAACGCGCGCTGGTGGCATGTTGAGAGCCCTGGCAAAGATGGGATACGTAGGCAGGGAGGCTGAAACTCACTGAGCTTGTAGTCCAGTGGGATGGGTATTACGGCGCACAAAGCGCGCGTCTCAAACAATAGGCACGGCCGCGTGGCATGCGCTCAAAATCCGAGTAAACGCGCGCTGGTGGCATGTTGAGAGCCCTGGCAAAGATGGGATACGTGGGAAGGGAGGCTGAAACTCACTGAGCTTGTAGTCCAGCGGGATGGGTATTACGGCGTACAAAGCGCGCGTCTCAAACAATAGGCACGGCCGCGCGGCATGCGCTCAAAATCCGAGTAAACGCGCGCTGGTGGCATGTTGAGAGCCCTGGCAAAGATGGGATACGTGGGCAGGGAGGCTGAAACTCACTGAGCTTGTAGTCCAGCGGGATGGGTATTACGGCGCACAAAGCGCGCGTCTCAAACAATAGGCACGGCCGCGCGGCATGCGCTCAAAATCCGAGTAAACGCGCGCTGGTGGCATGTTGAGAGCCCTGGCAAAGATGGGATACGTGGGCAGGGAGGCTGAAACTCACTGAGCTTGTAGTCCAGCGGGATGGGTATTACGGCGCACAAAGCGCGCGTCTCAAACAATAGGCACGGCCGCGCGGCATGCGCTCAAAATCCGAGTAAACGCGCGCTGGTGGCATGTTGAGAGCCCTGGCAAAGATGGGATACGTGGGCAGGGAGGCTGAAACTCACTGAGCTTGTAGTCCAGCGGGATGGGTATTACGGCGCACAAAGCGCGCGTCTCAAACAATAGGCACGGCCGCGCGGCATGCGCTCAAAATCCGAGTAAACGCGCGCTGGTGGCATGTTGAGAGCCCTGGCAAAGATGGGATACGTGGGCAGGGAGGCTGAAACTCACTGAGCTTGTAGTCCAGCGGGATGGGTATTACGGCGCACAAAGCGCGCGTCTCAAACAATAGGCACGGCCGCGCGGCATGCGCTCAAAATCCGAGTAAACGCGCGCTGGTGGCATGTTGAGAGCCCTGGCAAAGATGGGATACGTGGGCAGGGAGGCTGAAACTCACTGAGCTTGTAGTCCAGCGGGATGGGTATTACGGCGCACAAAGCGCGCGTCTCAAACAATAGGCACGGCCGCGCGGCATGCGCTCAAAATCCGAGTAAACGCGCGCTGGTGGCATGTTGAGAGCCCTGGCAAAGATGGGATACGTGGGCAGGGAGGCTGAAACTCACTGAGCTTGTAGTCCAGCGGCATGGGTATTACGGCGCACAAAGCGCGCGTCTCAAACAATAGGCACGGCCGCGCGGCATGCGCTCAAAATCCGAGTAAACGCGCGCTGGTGGCATGTTGAGAGCCCTGGCAAAGATGGGATACGTGGGCAGGGAGGCTGAAACTCACTGAGCTTGTAGTCCAGTGGGATGGGTATTACGGCGCACAAAGCGCGCGTCTCAAACAATAGGCACGGCCGCGTGGCATGCGCTCAAAATCCGAGTAAACGCGCGCTGGTGGCATGTTGAGAGCCCTGGCAAAGATGGGATACGTGGGCAGGGAGGCTGAAACTCACTGAGCTTGTAGTCCAGCGGGATGGGTATTACGGCGCACAAAGCGCGCGTCTCAAACAATAGGCACGGCCGCGCGGCATGCGCTCAAAATCCGAGTAAACGCGCGCTGGTGGCATGTTGAGAGCCCTGGCAAAGATGGGATACGTGGGCAGGGAGGCTGAAACTCACTGAGCTTGTAGTCCAGCGGGATGGGTATTACGGCGCACAAAGCGCGCGTCTCAAACAATAGGCACGGCCGCGCGGCATGCGCTCAAAATCCGAGTAAACGCGCGCTGGTGGCATGTTGAGAGCCCTGGCAAAGATGGGATACGTGGGCAGGGAGGCTGAAACTCACTGAGCTTGTAGTCCAGCGGGATGGGTATTACGGCGCACAAAGCGCGCGTCTCAAACAATAGGCACGGCCGCGCGGCATGCGCTCAAAATCCGAGTAAACGCGCGCTGGTGGCATGTTGAGAGCCCTGGCAAAGATGGGATACGTGGGCAGGGAGGCTGAAACTCACTGAGCTTGTAGTCCAGCGGGATGGGTATTACGGCGCACAAAGCGCGCGTCTCAAACAATAGGCACGGCCGCGCGGCATGCGCTCAAAATCCGAGTAAACGCGCGCTGGTGGCATGTTGAGAGCCCTGGCAAAGATGGGATACGTGGGCAGGGAGGCTGAAACTCACTGAGCTTGTAGTCCAGCGGGATGGGTATTACGGCGCACAAAGCGCGCGTCTCAAACAATAGGCACGGCCGCGCGGCATGCGCTCAAAATCCGAGTAAACGCGCGCTGGTGGCATATTGAGAGCCCTGGCAAAGATGGGATACGTGGGCAGGGAGGCTGAAACTCACTGAGCTTGTAGTCCAGCGGGATGGGTATTACGGCGCACAAAGCGCGCGTCTCAAACAATAGGCACGGCCGCGTGGCATGCGCTCAAAATCCGAGTAAACGCGCGCTGGTGGCATGTTGAGAGCCCTGGCAAAGATGGGATACGTGGGCAGGGAGGCTGAAACTCACTGAGCTTGTAGTCCAGCGGGATGGGTATTACGGCGCACAAAGCGCGCGTCTCAAACAATAGGCACGGCCGCGCGGCATGCGCTCAAAATCCGAGTAAACGCGCGCTGGTGGCATGTTGAGAGCCCTGGCAAAGATGGGATACGTGGGCAGGGAGGCTGAAACTCACTGAGCTTGTAGTCCAGCGGGATGGGTATTACGGCGCACAAAGCGCGCGTCTCAAACAATAGGCACGGCCGCGCGGCATGCGCTCAAAATCCGAGTAAACGCGCGCTGGTGGCATGTTGAGAGCCCTGGCAAAGATGGGATACGTGGGCAGGGAGGCTGAAACTCACTGAGCTTGTAGTCCAGCGGGATGGGTATTACGGCGCACAAAGCGCGCGTCTCAAACAATAGGCACGGCCGCGCGGCATGCGCTCAAAATCCGAGTAAACGCGCGCTGGTGGCATGTTGAGAGCCCTGGCAAAGATGGGATACGTGGGCAGGGAGGCTGAAACTCACTGAGCTTGTAGTCCAGCGGGATGGGTATTACGGCGCACAAAGCGCGCGTCTCAAACAATAGGCACGGCCGCGCGGCATGCGCTCAAAATCCGAGTAAACGCGCGCTGGTGGCATGTTGAGAGCCCTGGCAAAGATGGGATACGTGGGCAGGGAGGCTGAAACTCACTGAGCTTGTAGTCCAGCGGGATGGGTATTACGGCGCACAAAGCGCGCGTCTCAAACAATAGGCACGGCCGCGCGGCATGCGCTCAAAATCCGAGTAAACGCGCGCTGGTGGCATGTTGAGAGCCCTGGCAAAGATGGGATACGTGGTCAGGGAGGCTGAAACTCACTGAGCTTGTAGTCCAGCGGGATGGGTATTACGGCGCACAAAGCGCGCGTCTCAAACAATAGGCACGGCCGCGCGGCATGCGCTCAAAATCCGAGTAAACGCGCGCTGGTGGCATGTTGAGAGCCCTGGCAAAGATGGGATACGTGGGCAGGGAGGCTGAAACTCACTGAGCTTGTAGTCCAGCGGGATGGGTATTACGGCGCACAAAGCGCGCGTCTCAAACAATAGGCACGGCCGCGCGGCATGCGCTCAAAATCCGAGTAAACGCGCGCTGGTGGCATGTTGAGAACCCTGGCAAAGATGGGATACGTGGGCAGGGAGGCTGAAACTCACTGAGCTTGTAGTCCAGCGGGATGGGTATTACGGCGCACAAAGCGCGCGTCTCAAACAATAGGCACGGCCGCGCGGCATGCGCTCAAAATCCGAGTAAACGCGCGCTGGTGGCATGTTGAGAGCCCTGGCAAAGATGGGATACGTGGGCAGGGAGGCTGAAACTCACTCAGCTTGTAGTCCAGCGGGATGGGTATTACGGCGCACAAAGCGCGCGTCTCAAACAATAGGCACGGCCGCGCGGCATGCGCTCAAAATCCGAGTAAACGCGCGCTGGTGGCATGTTGAGAGCCCTGGCAAAGATGGGATACGTGGGCAGGGAGGCTGAAACTCACTGAGCTTGTAGTCCAGCGGGATGGGTATTACGGCGCACAAAGCGCGCGTCTCAAACAATAGGCACGGCCGCGCGGCATGCGCTCAAAATCCGAGTAAACGCGCGCTGGTGGCATGTTGAGAGCCCTGGCAAAGATGGGATACGTGGGCAGGGAGGCTGAAACTCACTGAGCTTGTAGTCCAGGGGGATGGGTATTACGGCGCACAAAGCGCGCGTCTCAAACAATAGGCACGGCCGCGCGGCATGCGCTCAAAATCCGAGTAAACGCGCGCTGGTGGCATGTTGAGAGCCCTGGCAAAGATGGGATACGTGGGCAGGGAGGCTGAAACTCACTGAGCTTGTATTCCAGCGGGATGGGTATTACGGCGCACAAAGCGCGCGTCTCAAACAATAGGCACGGCCGCGCGGCATGCGCTCAAAATCCGAGTAAACGCGCGCTGGTGGCATGTTGAGAGCCCTGGCAAAGATGGGATACGTGGGCAGGGAGGCTGAAACTCACTGAGCTTGTAGTCCAGTGGGATGGGTATTACGGCGCACAAAGCGCGCGTCTCAAACAATAGGCACGGCCGCGTGGCATGCGCTCAAAATCCGAGTAAACGCGCGCTGGTGGCATGTTGAGAGCCCTGGCAAAGATGGGATACGTGCGCAGGGAGGCTGAAACTCACTGAGCTTGTAGTCCAGCGGGATGGGTATTACGGCGCACAAAGCGCGCGTCTCAAACAATAGGCACGGCCGCGCGGCATGCGCTCAAAATCCGAGTAAACGCGCGCTGGTGGCATGTTGAGAGCCCTGGCAAAGATGGGATACGTGGGCAGGGAGGCTGAAACTCACTGAGCTTGTAGTCCAGTGGGATGGGTATTACGGCGCACAAAGCGCGCGTCTCAAACAATAGGCACGGCCGCGCGGCATGCGCTCAAAATCCGAGTAAACGCGCGCTGGTGGCATGTTGAGAGCCCTGGCAAAGATGGGATACGTGGGCAGGGAGGCTGAAACTCACTGAGCTTGTAGTCCAGTGGGATGGGTATTACGGCGCACAAAGCGCGCGTCTCAAACAATAGGCACGGCCGCGTGGCATGCGCTCAAAATCCGAGTAAACGCGCGCTGGTGGCATGTTGAGAGCCCTGGCAAAGATGGGATACGTGGGCAGGGAGGCTGAAACTCACTGAGCTTGTAGTCCAGCGGGATGGGTATTACGGCGCACAAAGCGCGCGTCTCAAACAATAGGCACGGCCGCGCGGCATGCGCTCAAAATCCGAGTAAACGCGCGCTGGTGGCATGTTGAGAGCCCTGGCAAAGATGGGATACGTGGGCAGGGAGGCTGAAACTCACTGAGCTTGTAGTCCAGCGGGATGGGTATTACGGCGCACAAAGCGCGCGTCTCAAACAATAGGCACGGCCGCGCGGCATGCGCTCAAAATCCGAGTAAACGCGCGCTGGTGGCATGTTGAGAGCCCTGGCAAAGATGGGATACGTGGGCAGGGAGGCTGAAACTCACTGAGCTTGTAGTCCAGTGGGATGGGTACTACGGCGCACAAAGCGCGCGTCTCAAACAATAGGCACGGCCGCGCGGCATGCGCTCAAAATCCGAGTAAACGCGCGCTGGTGGCATGTTGAGAGCCCTGGCAAAGATGGGATACGTGGGCAGGGAGGCTGAAACTCACTGAGCTTGTAGTCCAGCGGGATGGGTATTACGGCGCACAAAGCGCGCGTCTCAAACAATAGGCACGGCCGCGCGGCATGCGCTCAAAATCCGAGTAAACGCGCGCTGGTGGCATGTTGAGAGCCCTGGCAAAGATGGGATACGTGGGCAGGGAGGCTGAAACTCACTGAGCTTGTAGTCCAGTGGGATGGGTATTACGGCGCACAAAGCGCGCGTCTCAAACAATAGGCACGGCCGCGCGGCATGCGCTCAAAATCCGAGTAAACGCGCGCTGGTGGCATGTTGAGAGCCCTGGCAAAGATGGGATACGTGGGCAGGGAGGCTGAAACTCACTGAGCTTGTAGTCCAGCGGGATGGGTATTACGGCGCACAAAGCGCGCGTCTCAAACAATAGGCACGGCCGCGCGGCATGCGCTCAAAATCCGAGTAAACGCGCGCTGGTGGCATGTTGAGAGCCCTGGCAAAGATGGGATACGTGGGCAGGGAGGCTGAAACTCACTGAGCTTGTAGTCCAGTGGGATGGGTATTACGGCGCACAAAGCGCGCGTCTCAAACAATAGGCACGGCCGCGTGGCATGCGCTCAAAATCCGAGTAAACGCGCGCTGGTGGCATGTTGAGAGCCCTGGCAAAGATGGGATACGTGGGCAGGGAGGCTGAAACTCACTGAGCTTGTAGTCCAGCGGGATGGGTATTACGGCGCACAAAGCGCGCGTCTCAAACAATAGGCACGGCCGCGTGGCATGCGCTCAAAATCCGAGTAAACGCGCGCTGGTGGCATGTTGAGAGCCCTGGCAAAGATGGGATACGTGGGCAGGGAGGCTGAAACTCACTGAGCTTGTAGTCCAGCGGGATGGGTATTACGGCGCACAAAGCGCGCGTCTCAAACAATAGGCACGGCCGCGCGGCATGCGCTCAAAATCCGAGTAAACGCGCGCTGGTGGCATGTTGAGAGCCCTGGCAAAGATGGGATACGTGGGCAGGGAGGCTGAAACTCACTGAGCTTGTAGTCCAGCGGGATGGGTATTACGGCGCACAAAGCGCGCGTCTCAAACAATAGGCACGGCCGCGCGGCATGCGCTCAAAATCCGAGTAAACGCGCGCTGGTGGCATGTTGAGAGCCCTGGCAAAGATGGGATACGTGGGCAGGGAGGCTGAAACTCACTGAGCTTGTAGTCCAGCGGGATGGGTATTACGGCGCACAAAGCGCGCGTCTCAAACAATAGGCACGGCCGCGCGGCATGCGCTCAAAATCCGAGTAAACGCGCGCTGGTGGCATGTTGAGAGCCCTGGCAAAGATGGGATACGTGGGCAGGGAGGCTGAAACTCACTGAGCTTGTAGTCCAGCGGGATGGGTATTACGGCGCACAAAGCGCGCGTCTCAAACAATAGGCACGGCCGCGCGGCATGCGCTCAAAATCCGAGTAAACGCGCGCTGGTGGCATGTTGAGAGCCCTGGCAAAGATGGGATACGTGGGCAGGGAGGCTGAAACTCACTGAGCTTGTAGTCCAGCGGGATGGGTATTACGGCGCACAAAGCGCGCGTCTCAAACAATAGGCACGGCCGCGCGGCATGCGCTCAAAATCCGAGTAAACGCGCGCGGGTGGCATGTTGAGAGCCCTGGCAAAGATGGGATACGTGGGCAGGGAGGCTGAAACTCACTGAGCTTGTAGTCCAGCGGGATGGGTTTTACGGCGCACAAAGCGCGCGTCTCAAACAATAGGCACGGCCGCGCGGCATGCGCTCAAAATCCGAGTAAACGCGCGCTGGTGGCATGTTGAGAGCCCTGGCAAAGATGGGATACGTGGGCAGGGAGGCTGAAACTCACTGAGCTTGTAGTCCAGTGGGATGGGTATTACGGCGCACAAAGCGCGCGTCTCAAACAATAGGCACGGCCGCGCGGCATGCGCTCAAAATCCGAGTAAACGCGCGCTGGTGGCATGTTGAGAGCCCTGGCAAAGATGGGATACGTGGGCAGGGAGGCTGAAACTCACTGAGCTTGTAGTCCAGCGGGATGGGTATTACGGCGCACAAAGCGCGCGTCTCAAACAATAGGCACGGCCGCGCGGCATGCGCTCAAAATCCGAGTAAACGCGCGCTGGTGGCATGTTGAGAGCCCTGGCAAAGATGGGATACGTGGGCAGGGAGGCTGAAACTCACTGAGCTTGTAGTCCAGTGGGATGGGTATTACGGCGCACAAAGCGCGCGTCTCAAACAATAGGCACGGCCGCGGGGCATGCGCTCAAAATCCGAGTAAACGCGCGCTGGTGGCATGTTGAGAGCCCTGGCAAAGATGGGATACGTGGGCAGGGAGGCTGAAACTCACTGAGCTTGTAGTCCAGCGGGATGGGTATTACGGCGCACAAAGCGCGCGTCTCAAACAATAGGCACGGCCGCGCGGCATGCGCTCAAAATCCGAGTAAACGCGCGCTGGTGGTATGTTGAGAGCCCTGGCAAAGATGGGATACGTGGGCAGGGAGGCTGAAACTCACTGAGCTTGTAGTCCAGCGGGATGGGTATTACGGCGCACAAAGCGCGCGTCTCAAACAATAGGCACGGCCGCGCGGCATGCGCTCAAAATCCGAGTAAACGCGCGCTGGTGGCATGTTGAGAGCCCTGGCAAAGATGGGATACGTGGGCAGGGAGGCTGAAACTCACTGAGCTTGTAGTCCAGCGGGATGGGTATTACGGCGCACAAAGCGCGCGTCTCAAACAATAGGCACGGCCGCGCGGCATGCGCTCAAAATCCGAGTAAACGCGCGCTGGTGGCATGTTGAGAGCCCTGGCAAAGATGGGATACGTGGGCAGGGAGGCTGAAACTCACTGAGCTTGTAGTCCAGTGGGATGGGTATTACGGCGCACAAAGCGCGCGTCTCAAACAATAGGCACGGCCGCGCGGCATGCGCTCAAAATCCGAGTAAACGCGCGCTGGTGGCATGTTGAGAGCCCTGGCAAAGATGGGATACGTGGGCAGGGAGGCTGAAACTCACTGAGCTTGTAGTCCAGCGGGATGGGTATTACGGCGCACAAAGCGCGCGTCTCAAACAATAGGCACGGCCGCGCGGCATGCGCTCAAAATCCGAGTAAACGCGCGCTGGTGGCATGTTGAGAGCCCTGGCAAAGATGGGATACGTGGGCAGGGAGGCTGAAACTCACTGAGCTTGTAGTCCAGCGGGATGGGTATTACGGCGCACAAAGCGCGCGTCTCAAACAATAGGCACGGCCGCGCGGCATGCGCTCAAAATCCGAGTAAACGCGCGCTGGTGGCATGTTGAGAGCCCTGGCAAAGATGGGATACGTGGGCAGGGAGGCTGAAACTCACTGAGCTTGTAGTCCAGTGGGATGGGTATTACGGCGCACAAAGCGCGCGTCTCAAACAATAGGCACGGCCGCGCGGCATGCGCTCAAAATCCGAGTAAACGCGCGCTGGTGGCATGTTGAGAGCCCTGGCAAAGATGGGATACGTGGGCAGGGAGGCTGAAACTCACTGAGCTTGTAGTCCAGTGGGATGGGTATTACGGCGCACAAAGCGCGCGTCTCAAACAATAGGCACGGCCGCGTGGCATGCGCTCAAAATCCGAGTAAACGCGCGCTGGTGGCATGTTGAGAGCCCTGGCAAAGATGGGATACGTGGGCAGGGAGGCTGAAACTCACTGAGCTTGTAGTCCAGCGGGATGGGTATTACGGCGCACAAAGCGCGCGTCTCAAACAATAGGCACGGCCGCGCGGCATGCGCTCAAAATCCGAGTAAACGCGCGCTGGTGGCATGTTGAGAGCCCTGGCAAAGATGGGATACGTGGGCAGGGAGGCTGAAACTCACTGAGCTTGTAGTCCAGCGGGATGGGTATTACGGCGCACAAAGCGCGCG
>NW_028290935.1:0-54000 GCF_964205215.1 Stylophora pistillata
AGTACAAGACTCACCGCCTGCTTTAGCACATGTGCCTCAAAGTCCACAGCCTCTCACTCGCAGGCGTGCCACTACGGCTGCCGTGATTTGGCAGGAGGTGCGCGCCTACTCCCCAACTCCCCTGGGACTATCTTGTGCACCCGGGAATCCGTTTTGGCCGCGCGGTGATGTGTTTCGTGGAAGTAGCAGGCGTGAGTACAAGGCTCGCCCTTTCCTCTTGTACACCGTCTCACTCTCACGCATGCCACTCCGTCGCCCATGAGTTCCCGGAGTTGCGCCTCTATTGGCGAGGTTCCCCTGGGTCTAGTGCACCTGGGATTTCATTTTGGTGGCGTTGTCATGCGTTTCGTGGAAGTGGCAGGCGTGAGTACAGGACTCACCGCCTTCTTTAGCACATGTGCCTCACAGTGCACAGCCTCTCACTCATAGGCGTGCCACTACGGCTGCTGTGATTTGGCAGGAGGTGCCCGACTACTCTCCAACTCCCCTGGGACTATCTACTGCACCCGGGAATCCGTTTTGTCCGCGTTGTCATGCGTTTCGTGGAAGTGGCATGCGTTGTCATACAAGGCTCACCGCCTTCTTTAGCACATGTGCCTCATAGTGCACAGCCTCTCACTCGCAGGCGTGCCACACCGGCGCCCGTGATTTGGCAGGAGGTGCGCGCCTACTCCCCGACTCCCCTGGGACTATCTACTGCACCCGACAATCCATTTTGGCCGCGCTGTGATGTGTTTGGTGGAAGTAGCAGGAGGAAGTACAAGACTCACCGCCTGCCTTAGCACATGTGCCTCAAAGTTCACAGCCTCTCACTCGCAGGCGTGCCACTACGGCTGCCGTGATTTGGCAGGAGGTGCGCGCCTACTCCCCAACTCCCCAGGGACTATCTTGTGCACCCGGGAATCCGTTTTGGCCGCGCGGTGATGTGTTTGGTGGAAGTAGCAGGAGTAAGTACAAGACTCACCGCCTGCTTTAGCACATGTGCCTCAAAGTCCACAGCCTCTCACTCGCAGGCGTGCCACTACGGCTGCCGTGATTTGGCAGGAGGTGCGCACCTACTCCCCAACTCCCCTGGGACTATCTTGTGCACCCGGGAATCCGTTTTGGCCGCGCGGTGATGTGTTTCGTGGAAGTAGCAGGCGTGAGTACAAGGCTCGCCCTTTCCTCTTGCACACCGTCTCACTCTCACGCATGCCACTCCGTCGCCCGTGAGTTCCCGGAGTTGCGCCTCTATTGGCGAGGTTCCCCTGGGTCTAGTGCACCTGGGATTTCATTTTGGTGGCGTTGTCATGCGTTTCGTGGAAGTGGCAGGCGTGAGTACAGGACTCACCGCCTTCTTTAGCACATGTGCCTCACAGTGCACAGCCTCTCACTCGCAGGCGTGCCACTACGGCTGCCGTGATTTGGCAGGAGGTGCCCGACTACTCTCCAACTCCCCTGGGACTATCGAGTGCACCCGGGAATCCGTTTTGTCCGCGTTGTCATGCGTTTCGTGGAAGTGGCATGCGTTGTCATACAAGGCTCACCGCCTTCTTTAGCACATGTGCCTCATAGTGCACAGCCTCTCACTCGCAGGCGTGCCACACCGGCGCCCGTGATTTGGCAGGAGGTGCGCGCCTACTCCCCGACTCCCCTGGGACTATCTACTGCACCCGACAATCCATTTTGGCCGCGCTGTGATGTGTTTGGTGGAAGTAGCAGGAGTAAGTACAAGACTCACCGCCTGCTTTAGCACATGTGCCTCAAAGTCCACAGCCTCTCACTCGCAGGCGTGCCACTACGGCTGCCGTGATTTGGCAGGAGGTGCGCGCCTACTCCCCAACTCCCCTGGGACTATCTTGTGCACCCGGGAATCCGTTTTGGCCGCGCGGTGATGTGTTTCGTGGAAGTAACAGGCGTGAGTACAAGGCTCGCCCTTTCCTCTTGCACACCGTCTCACTCTCACGCATGCCACTCCGTCGCCCGTGAGTTCCCGGAGTTGCGCCTCTATTGGCGAGGTTCCCCTGGGTCTAGTGCACCTGGGATTTCATGTTGGTGGCGTTGTCATGCGTTTCGTGGAAGTGGCAGGCGTGAGTACAGGACTCACCGCCTTCTTTAGCACAAGTGCCTCACAGTGCACAGCCTCTCACTCGCAGGCGTGCCACTACGGCTGCCGTGATTTGGCAGGAGGTGCCCGACTACTCTCCAACTCCCCTGGGACTATCTACTGCACCCGGGAATCCGTTTTGTCCGCGTTGTCATGCGTTTCGTGGAAGTGGCATGCGTTGTCATACAAGGCTCACCGCCTTCTTTAGCACATGTGCCTCTTAGTGCACAGTCTCTCACTCGCAGGCGTGTCACGCCGACGCCAGTGAGTTGCAGGAGGAGCGCGCCTACTCCCCAATTTCCCTGAGACTATCTACTGCACCCGGGAATCCATTTTGGCCGCGTGGTCATTTGTTTCATGCAAGTAGCGGGCGTGAGTACAAGACTCACCGCCTTTTTTAGCACATGTGCCTCATAGTGCACAGCCTCTCACTCGCAGGCGTGCCACACCGGCGCCCGTGATTTGGCAGGAGGTGCGCGCCTACTCCCCGACTCCCCTGGGACTATCTACTGCACCCGACAATCCATTTTGGCCGCGCTGTGATGTGTTTGGTGGAAGTAGCAGGAGTAAGTACAAGACTCACCGCCTGCTTTAGCACATGTGCCTCAAAGTCCACAGCCTCTCACTCGCAGGCGTGCCACTACGGCTGCCGTGATTTGGCAGGAGGTGCGCGCCTACTCCCCAACTCCCCTGGGACTATCTTGTGCACCCGGGAATCCGTTTTGGCCGCGCGGTGATGTGTTTCGTGGAAGTAGCAGGCGTGAGTACAAGGCTCGCCCTTTCCTCTTGTACACCGTCTCACTCTCACGCATGCCACTCCGTCGCCCATGAGTTCCCGGAGTTGCGCCTCTATTGGCGAGGTTCCCCTGGGTCTAGTGCACCTGGGATTTCATTTTGGTGGCGTTGTCATACGTTTCGTTGAAGTGGCAGGCGTGAGTACAGGACTCACCGCCTTCTTTAGCACATGTGCCTCACAGTGCACAGCCTCTCACTCGCAGGCGTGCCACTACGGCTGCCGTGATTTGGCAGGAGGTGCCCGACTACTCTCCAACTCCCCTGGGACTATCTACTGCACCCGGGAATCCGTTTTGTCCGCGTTGTCATGCGTTTCGTGGAAGTGGCATGCGTTGTCATACAAGGCTCACCGCCTTCTTTAGCACATCTGCCTCATAGTGCACAGCCTCTCACTCGCAGGCGTGCCACACCGGCGCCCGTGATTTGGCAGGAGGTGCGCGCCTACTCCCCGACTCCCCTGGGACTATCTACTGCACCCGACAATCCATTTTGGCCGCGCTGTGATGTGTTTGGTGGAAGTAGCAGGAGGAAGTACAAGACTCAACGCCTGCTTTAGCACATGTGCCTCAAAGTTCACAGCCTCTCACTCGCAGGCGTGCCACTACGGCTGCCGTGATTTGGCAGGAGGTGCGCGCCTACTCCCCAACTCCCCTGGGACTATCTTGTGCACCCGGGAATCCGTTTTGGCCGCGCGGTGATGTGTTTGGTGGAAGTAGCAGGAGTAAGTACAAGACTCACCGCCTGCTTTAGCACATGTGCCTCAAAGTCCACAGCCTCTCACTCGCAGGCGTGCCACTACGGCTGCCGTGATTTGGCAGGAGGTGCGCGCCTACTCCCCAACTCCCCTGGGACTATCTTGTGCACCCGGGAATCCGTTTTGGCCGCGCGGTGATGTGTTTCGTGGAAGTAGCAGGCGTGAGTACAAGGCTCGCCCTTTCCTCTTGCACACCGTCTCACTCTCACGCATGCCACATCGTCGCCCGTGAGTTCCCGGAGTTGCGCTTCTATTGGCGAGGTTCCCCTGGGTCTAGTGCACCTGGGATTTCATTTTGGTGGCGTTGTCATGCGTTTCGTGGAAGTGGCAGGCGTGAGTACAGGACTCACCGCCTTCTTTAGCACATGTGCCTCACAGTGCACAGCCTCTCACTCGCAGGCGTGCCACTACGGCTGCCGTGATTTGGCAGGAGGTGCCCGACTACTCTCCAACTCCCCTGGGACTATCGAGTGCACCCGGGAATCCGTTTTGTCCGCGTTGTCATGCGTTTCGTGGAAGTGGCATGCGTTGTCATACAAGGCTCACCGCCTTCTTTAGCACATGTGCCTCATAGTGCACAGCCTCTCACTCGCAGGCGTGCCACACCGGCGCCCGTGATTTGGCAGGAGGTGCGCGCCTACTCCCCGACTCCCCTGGGACTATCTACTGCACCCGACAATCCATTTTGGCCGCGCTGTGATGTGTTTGGTGGAAGTAGCAGGAGTAAGTACAAGACTCACCGCCTGCTTTAGCACATGTGCCTCAAAGTCCACAGCCTCTCACTCGCAGGCGTGCCACTACGGCTGCCGTGATTTGGCAGGAGGTGCGCGCCTACTCCCCAACTCCCCTGGGACTATCTTGTGCACCCGGGAATCCGTTTTGGCCGCGCGGTGATGTGTTTCGTGGAAGTAGCAGGCGTGAGTACAAGGCTCGCCCTTTCCTCTTGCACACCGTCTCACTCTCACGCATGCCACTCCGTCGCCCGTGAGTTCCCGGAGTTGCGCCTCTATTGGCGAGGTTCCCCTGGGTCTAGTGCACCTGGGATTTCATGTTGGTGGCGTTGTCATGCGTTTCGTGGAAGTGGCAGGCGTGAGTACAGGACTCACCGCCTTCTTTAGCACAAGTGCCTCACAGTGCACAGCCTCTCACTCGCAGGCGTGCCACTACGGCTGCCGTGATTTGGCAGGAGGTGCCCGACTACTCTCCAACTCCCCTGGGACTATCTACTGCACCCGGGAATCCGTTTTGTCCGCGTTGTCATGCGTTTCGTGGAAGTGGCATGCGTTGTCATACAAGGCTCACCGCCTTCTTTAGCACATGTGCCTCTTAGTGCACAGTCTCTCACTCGCAGGCGTGTCACGCCGACGCCAGTGACTTGCAGGAGGAGCGCGCCTACTCCCCAATTCCCCTGAGACTATCTACTGCACCCGGGAATCCATTTTGGCCGCGTGGTCATTTGTTTCATGCAAGTAGCGGGCGTGAGTACAAGACTCACCGCCTTTTTTAGCACATGTGCCTCATAGTGCACAGCCTCTCACTCGCAGGCGTGCCACACCGGCGCCCGTGATTTGGCAGGAGGTGCGCGCCTACTCCCCGACTCCCCTGGGACTATCTACTGCACCCGACAATCCATTTTGGCCGCGCTGTGATGTGTTTGGTGGAAGTAGCAGGAGTAAGTACAAGACTCACCGCCTGCTTTAGCACATGTGCCTCAAAGTCCACAGCCTCTCACTCGCAGGCGTGCCACTACGGCTGCCGTGATTTGGCAGGAGGTGCGCGCCTACTCCCCAACTCCCCTGGGACTATCTTGTGCACCCGGGAATCCGTTTTGGCCGCGCGGTGATGTGTTTCGTGGAAGTAGCAGGCGTGAGTACAAGGCTCGCCCTTTCCTCTTGTACACCGTCTCACTCTCACGCATGCCACTCCGTCGCCCATGAGTTCCCGGAGTTGCGCCTCTATTGGCGAGGTTCCCCTGGGTCTAGTGCACCTGGGATTTCATTTTGGTGGCGTTGTCATGCGTTTCGTGGAAGTGGCAGGCGTGAGTACAGGACTCACCGCCTTCTTTAGCACATGTGCCTCACAGTGCACAGCCTCTCACTCATAGGCGTGCCACTACGGCTGCCGTGATTTGGCAGGAGGTGCCCGAGTACTCTCCAACTCCCCTGGGACTATCTACTGCACCCGGGAATCCGTTTTGTCCGCGTTGTCATGCGTTTCGTGGAAGTGGCATGCGTTGTCATACAAGGCTCACCGCCTTCTTTAGCACATGTGCCTCATAGTGCACAGCCTCTCACTCGCAGGCGTGCCACACCGGCGCCCGTGATTTGGCAGGAGGTGCGCGCCTACTCCCCGACTCCCCTGGGACTATCTACTGCACCCGACAATCCATTTTGGCCGCGCTGTGATGTGTTTGGTGGAAGTAGCAGGAGGAAGTACAAGACTCACCGCCTGCCTTAGCACATGTGCCTCAAAGTTCACAGCCTCTCACTCGCAGGCGTGCCACTACGGCTGCCGTGATTTGGCAGGAGGTGCGCGCCTACTCCCCAACTCCCCAGGGACTATCTTGTGCACCCGGGAATCCGTTTTGGCCGCGCGGTGATGTGTTTGGTGGAAGTAGCAGGAGTAAGTACAAGACTCACCGCCTGCTTTAGCACATGTGCCTCAAAGTCCACAGCCTCTCACTCGCAGGCGTGCCACTACGGCTGCCGTGATTTGGCAGGAGGTGCGCGCCTACTCCCCAACTCCCCTGGGACTATCTTGTGCACCCGGGAATCCGTTTTGGCCGCGCGGTGATGTGTTTCGTGGAAGTAGCAGGCGTGAGTACAAGGCTCGCCCTTTCCTCTTGCACACCGTCTCACTCTCACGCATGCCACTCCGTCGCCCGTGAGTTCCCGGAGTTGCGCCTCTATTGGCGAGGTTCCCCTGGGTCTAGTGCACCTGGGATTTCATTTTGGTGGCGTTGTCATGCGTTTCGTGGAAGTGGCAGGCGTGAGTACAGGACTCACCGCCTTCTTTAGCACATGTGCCTCACAGTGCACAGCCTCTCACTCGCAGGCGTGCCACTACGGCTGCCGTGATTTGGCAGGAGGTGCCCGACTACTCTCCAACTCCCCTGGGACTATCGAGTGCACCCGGGAATCCGTTTTGTCCGCGTTGTCATGCGTTTCGTGGAAGTGGCATGCGTTGTCATACAAGGCTCACCGCCTTCTTTAGCACATGTGCCTCATAGTGCACAGCCTCTCACTCGCAGGCGTGCCACACCGGCGCCCGTGATTTGGCAGGAGGTGCGCGCCTACTCCCCGACTCCCCTGGGACTATCTACTGCACCCGACAATCCATTTTGGCCGCGCTGTGATGTGTTTGGTGGAAGTAGCAGGAGTAAGTACAAGACTCACCGCCTGCTTTAGCACATGTGCCTCAAAGTCCACAGCCTCTCACTCGCAGGCGTGCCACTACGGCTGCCGTGATTTGGCAGGAGGTGCGCGCCTACTCCCCAACTCCCCTGGGACTATCTTGTGCACCCGGGAATCCGTTTTGGCCGCGCGGTGATGTGTTTCGTGGAAGTAGCAGGCGTGAGTACAAGGCTCGCCCTTTCCTCTTGCACACCGTCCCACTCTCACGCATGCCACTCCGTCGCCCGTGAGTTCCCGGAGTTGCGCCTCTATTGGCGAGGTTCCCCTGGGTCTAGTGCACCTGGGATTTCATGTTGGTGGCGTTGTCATGCGTTTCGTGGAAGTGGCAGGCGTGAGTACAGGACTCACCGCCTTCTTTAGCACAAGTGCCTCACAGTGCACAGCCTCTCACTCGCAGGCGTGCCACTACGGCTGCCGTGATTTGGCAGGAGGTGCCCGACTACTCTCCAACTCCCCTGGGACTATCTACTGCACCCAGGAATCCGTTTTGTCCGCGTTGTCATGCGTTTCGTGGAAGTGGCATGCGTTGTCATACAAGGCTCACCGCCTTCTTTAGCACATGTGCCTCTTAGTGCACAGTCTCTCACTCGCAGGCGTTTCACGCCGACGCCAGTGACTTGCAGGAGGAGCGCGCCTACTCCCCAATTCCCCTGAGACTATCTACTGCACCCGGGAATCCATTTTGGCCGCGTGGTCATTTGTTTCATGCAAGTAGCGGGCGTGAGTACAAGACTCACCGCCTTTTTTAGCACATGTGCCTCATAGTGCACAGCCTCTCACTCGCAGGCGTGCCACACCGGCGCCCGTGATTTGGCAGGAGGTGCGCGCCTACTCCCCGACTCCCCTGGGACTATCTACTGCACCCGACAATCCATTTTGGCCGCGCTGTGATGTGTTTGGTGGAAGTAGCAGGAGTAAGTACAAGATTCACCGCCTGCTTTAGCACATGTGCCTCAAAGTCCACAGCCTCTCACTCGCAGGCGTGCCACTACGGCTGCCGTGATTTGGCAGGAGGTGCGCGCCTACTCCCCAACTCCCCTGGGACTATCTTGTGCACCCGGGAATCCGTTTTGGCCGCGCGGTGATGTGTTTCGTGGAAGTAGCAGGCGTGAGTACAAGGCTCGCCCTTTCCTCTTGTACACCGTCTCACTCTCACGCATGCCACTCCGTCGCCCATGAGTTCCCGGAGTTGCGCCTCTATTGGCGAGGTTCCCCTGGGTCTAGTGCACCTGGGATTTCATTTTGGTGGCGTTGTCATGCGTTTCGTGGAAGTGGCAGGCGTGAGTACAGGACTCACCGCCTTCTTTAGCACATGTGCCTCACGGTGCACAGCCTCTCACTCGCAGGCGTGCCACTACGGCTGCCGTGATTTGGCAGGAGGTGCCCGACTACTCTCCAACTCCCCTGGGACTATCTACTGCACCCGGGAGTCCGTTTTGTCCGCGTTGTCATGCGTTTCGTGGAAGTGGCATGCGTTGTCATACAAGGCTCACCGCCTTCTTTAGCACATGTGCCTCATAGTGCACAGCCTCTCACTCGCAGGCGTGCCAAACCGGCGCCCGTGATTTGGCAGGAGGTGCGCGCCTACTCCCCGACTCCCCTGGGACTATCTACTGCACCCGACAATCCATTTTGGCCGCGCTGTGATGTGTTTGGTGGAAGTAGCAGGAGTAAGTACAAGACTCACCGCCTGCTTTAGCACATGTGCCTCAAAGTTCACAGCCTCTCACTCGCAGGCGTGCCACTACGGCTGCCGTGATTTGGCAGGAGGTGCGCGCCTACTCCCCAACTCCCCTGGGACTATCTTGTGCACCCGGGAATCCGTTTTGGCCGCGCGGTGATGTGTTTGGTGGAAGTAGCAGGAGTAAGTACAAGACTCACCGCCTGCTTTAGCACATGTGCCTCAAAGTCCACAGCCTCTCACTCGCAGGCGTGCCACTACGGCTGCCGTGATTTGGCAGGAGGTGCGCGCCTACTCCCCAACTCCCCTGGGACTATCTTGTGCACCCGGGAATCCGTTTTGGCCGCGCGGTGATGTGTTTCGTGGAAGTAGCAGGCGTGAGTACAAGGCTCGCCCTTTCCTCTTGTACACCGTCTCACTCTCACGCATGCCACTCCGTCGCCCATGAGTTCCCGGAGTTGCGCCTCTATTGGCGAGGTTCCCCTGTGTCTAGTGCACCTGGGATTTCATTTTGGTGGCGTTGTCATGCGTTTCGTGGAAGTGGCAGGCGTGAGTACAGGACTCACCGCCTTCTTTAGCACATGTGCCTCACAGTGCACAGCCTCTCACTCGCAGGCGTGCCACTACGGCTGCCGTGATTTGGCAGGAGGTGCCCGACTACTCTCCAACTCCCCTGGGACTATCGAGTGCACCCGGGAATCCGTTTTGTCCGCGTTGTCATGCGTTTCGTGGAAGTGGCATGCGTTGTCATACAAGGCTCACCGCCTTCTTTAGCACATGTGCCTCTTAGTGCACAGTCTCTCACTCGCAGGCGTGTCACGCCGACGCCAGTGACTTGCAGGAGGAGCGCGCCTACTCCCCAATTCCCCTGAGACTATCTACTGCACCCGGGAATCCATTTTGGCCGCGTGGTCATTTGTTTCATGCAAGTAGCGGGCGTGAGTACAAGACTCACCGCCTTTTTTAGCACATGTGCCTCATAGTGCACAGCCTCTCACTCGCAGGCGTGCCACACCGGCGCCCGTGATTTGGCAGGAGGTGCGCGCCTCTTCCCCTGGGTTAGGGTTAGGGTTAGGGTGGCATGCTATTTTCCAGTTGAAGGTGATGAGTTGAAGGGTTCTCATGAATATTGTCCAGTTTCGGGGGATAAGTTGAATCTACTTACCAAAAGCAAAAAGTTCCCACTTTCCTCCTTTGTAAGGCGTGGACGAAACTCCTTGATGTAATTTGCAAGAACTTTGTACAGCTCGTGGCCAGGCTAAAAAAAGAAGGACAGATCCTTTTTCAGTTGACTTCCCCTTTTTTAGAAAGCGATGGGAAAATTCTTCGCACAGTAATGAGTATGGTGTCTTTGTTCATGTGAAATCGGCAAAATCTACAATGATCCTTCATAATCGTAAGAAAATAAATAAATAACTAGCTACCCAATTCCCTTGCCGGCTGCAACTTGGCAAATGTTAACAACACATGCTGTCCATTTCTTTTTTCCCTTGAGCTGGCATAAAAACTATATGTTTGGAAAGCACATTGTTTGCAAAGACTTTGCAACTGGTACAAATGTTCTTTTCATCAGCGCCACAAGAGCGTTTCGGGCTTTCTTAAAAACTGAGTCCTTATCTCACCTGCAGAGTTAGCTCATCCCGTCCACAGGAGCTTTTGGTTTTGTAATCATTAAAGTGGAGCACAATCGAATCTTCCCTCATCACCAGCAGATTTTGTTCCTTCCGCTGTCGTGCCTCCAAGCTGTCTGGCTCTGTGACAATTCGAAGAGTTCGCATCTCAAGACCCCGGGATGGTGGAATGAAAACATACAGGCTTAAAAGGACCAAGTTGCAGCTTTCCCTGGCTTTCATGTTGACCTCCCAGCTCAATTGAAAGCGTTCGCGTTGGAGTGAGACGGCAGCCACAACCTCGTCCCTAAAAGATTGAACGACGAGGCTGACTTAGAATCGACAAAGAAAGTCCACATAATTGATAGAAAAGTCAAAAATGTTTTTCGTCCTTGTACCTATAGACACCATTCCTCTACCCCTAAGGTTCAGAGAACATCTCGAGTCAACTTTATCTCGGCTAACTAGGGTAAATAAGTCCCTCTTCATTATGGGTGATTTTCATATAAACTTATTCAATTGTGAAAGTCATCCTGAGTCCAATGATTTCTTGCTAATGCTAAACTCCTTTTCTCTTGTACCTTGCATCTCACAATCAACACGTATTACTTAAAGATCAGCAACCTTCATTGATAATATATTTGCAAATAGTCATGCTATGAATGCCATCAGTGGTAATCTAGTCTCTAATCATCTTCCTCAATTCCTGATCGTACACAATCTCAGACTGAGTTATTTCAATCACAATTTCATATTTTCCTTCGACTTAAAACTAGGAAGACTGGTAGAATCTCATTCAGTGACAGGACAACATCTGTCATTACTGATGGACTAAAGAATGAAGACTGTAGTGAGATATCTGATTTCACCAATGAACTTTAAGTCAAGTATACAGATAAATGCAAGGTTCTGAAAGCTGAATGCAATCTTGACACATTTTGAACATGAATCAACTAATATAAGGACTCAAGCAAAGACTAAACAATTGGATTGAGATAAGTACACATGAAGCATATTATTCTTGAACTCAAACTGTAAGACATGCAATAATAGGTCAAATGTGACATACCAAATCCTCAGTAGAATAGGTCACTACCTTGAGGTTACATGTACTGGAGTTACTTTTTCTGTGACCAAGAGGTTCTGAGCTAGTAAGTGCTGGTCTGGACACTCTGAACTACTGAGTTAAACTAACTAACTGTACTTCTTTTATAAGGAATCGAGCAATAGCAGGAAATTCTCTAGAATTTTGGAAGTTAGGTGTGATCATTCTAAAGGAAATTTATGATGCAAATCCTGTGTGTATGATAATTTGGTTATCATAGGAAATAGTTTCTGAAGATGTAATTCTAAAATTCTAACAAAAAATATTGCAATGTCATGCACAATTGTTAGCCTGCTCACATGTAGACTATATAAAGTTTTAAACTATTATAAAAATGACTTTTCCAAACTCGGTGAAGAGAAATTTATCAATGACTTAATTTTCACGTCTAGATCTGGAATAACATCTCAAGTGATCGTTATAGATGCCAACACTAGATTCAATATTTTGCTATGATCAGATATCTCAACTTGTAAATTATCATGCACCGTGTCGAAAGCTCTCCAAACGCAAAATCAAGTCGTCTACCAAGCCCGGTATCACTAAATGCATTCTTGCCAAAATACAATACAGAGATAAGCTCTATTCCCAGATCCATAGGTGTCCACATTCAAATCCTAATCTGATGTATCTTCGTAAGAACTTCAGGAATAGTGTTGTCAAAGAAAAAAATTATAGCTAGCAAATCCGATGATTTTAAAAATGACTTTTTGTGTAATAAGATGAATATGAGAAAAACATGGTCTGGAATTAGATATCAATCATCAACATTGGTAAAGTAAAAGCTGATTACATTTCCCAGTATTCTTGAAAGTGGTAAAACTGTTGACAATCCCTGTGCTAATGCTAACATCTTTAATACTTTCTCTGTGGGAATGTAGCTAGAAAACACTGACAAAGACATTCCATGTGGGAACTGCTCTCCAACTGCTTTTCTGAAGGGCAATTTTCCTGATTCCCCTGTTACTTCAGTTCAAGTTGATTGATACATATCTCAAATGGACAATAACAAATCCATTGGTCCCTACAGTATACCAGTATCATTGCTAAAATTATTAATTTGCCAGTTTACAGGTACTGGCTCAAAAGAACAAAAGAGAACTCACCAGGGTAGCCAGCGATTTAGGGCTTCGAACTCTTCTCGCGACGAAGGCCGTTCTCTGTCGCCTTGCTTTTGAAATATCGTTGCCTGTGCTCTCAACTGACGAATCATTTGTACATCCTTGAAACCAGGACCGTGTTCCTTATGCAGAAACTTCACCGCATAAAGCAGTGAGCTCACGTGGTTTGAAATTGTCGCCGAACTGCATTGCCTCTCGTCCTAGCAACAACATTTGAGTAAATCCAGGTCACGTACAACCAAAAAACAAGTGAGAGAAATTGGCAGAGCTAAACTGACCGGCGAAGTAGTTCCGGCAGCCATTTTGATTCAAGAGACAAGCATTATGGTCAGCGGTCTAAGGGCGTCATGTCATATTTGTCAAGGTGTCCTTTTTGTCTCAAGCAAGCACGTGTCTCGCCGCGCGAAACGTGACGGCTGCGGGGAGACCAGTAGGGCATTGGCCGAGTTAAAAATATTGCTGACGTTGAACAAGCTGCAAACTTGCAAGACAAGAACGTCTTTTGAAAGCTGGTCAAACAAAAGCAATGAAGCCTGAAAAACTCGAATGATTTATGGGGCACAACGGTTGTATCTTGCTGCACAATTTAAGCCTGAAAATATGGCACAATTTGTGATTTTTCCTTTTCTTTTACCTTTGTTGCCGTCCTATCAGATGGCTTGAGACAGTTTTGCAGTTTTTGTCGGCAAAGTTATTTCCTAAAGGCGACAAGAAACAATTGCCAAAATTCAAATCTGCACTCACCCTGAGAAAGTTGAAATATTGTTCCATGAGACTTAGGCGGAGAAAAACATCTGGTGCTAGGTCCATTCCGAGATATCTCTTCAAAAATCCAAGGTAGCCTTGAGATGAAACAGAAAAACAGAAAATCAGGTCAGGTGTGACGCACGTGTGTGTTGCTTACTTGCTTGCGAGCAAGATATTTGAATGCGAATAAGCTAGCAAGGTAATTGACTGCGAATAATAAGTGTTCATGTAGTGACTTACACATCATGCGCTCACGCGCTTTGAGGAAAGTGGACTGCGCGACGGCTGCACTTTGTCGTTCAAGGTTCACCGCTCTAGTGAAGTAATTGCAAACAGCATCCAGAAAGACGTCCACATCGGGTGGGATATCTCGCGGACTTAGGGCGTAGGTGAGTTTTTTCCGGGTAGGTGTAGGAGTCAAATGGTGCGGGCTGTCCAATTGGCCAAGGCAATCTGGTTGTGGTGATTTTTGCTGCGTTGCCTGTGCCTCGTGGCTTACAGGCGATAAATTCGAAGTCGAAGTCGAAGTCGGAGGATGTTGCGTGGTTTGATGGTGAAAGTCTAGGATCTGTGATTCGTCGTCGTCGGAAGCATAGCACAGGTCTACGAGAGAGGCCATCTTTTTTTCCCGCTGGTTTTTCTCTCTTAGGATGGGAGAAGAGATTGTTTTAACCCTTGAGTTGTCTTTTGCGGTGTTCAGTCGGCAGCGTTTGGAAGGAATAGAGGCCGATTAGGTGAGATCATGGACTTTTTAAAGTGGGGCTGTGTCGTCCCCTGGGGTTTGACGATTGGACAAAAAGTTGAATTTTTGAGAGCTTAATGCAGGCGCCGCGAGAGAGCTGGGGCTTCCAAAAACTGTTCCCTCAATAGTATAGAAAGTGCAGCGCGCGCCTGTCACAGTCTCGTGTTTGTGAAATGCGCTGTTTAATTATGAGAGAATGATAAACTTTGAGGATGAGCTAAAAAGTTGAATTTTTGAGAGCTTAATGCAGGCGCCGCGAGAGAGCTGAGGCTTCGAAAAACTGTTCCCTCAATAGTATAGAAAGTGCAGCGCGCGCCTGTCACACTCTCGTGTTTGTGAAATGCGCTGTTTAATTATGAGAGAATGATAAACTTTGAGGATGAGCTAAAAAGTTGAATTTTTGAGAGCTTAATGCAGGCGCCGCGAGAGAGCTGAGGCTTCGAAAAACTGTTCCCTCAATAGTATAGAAAGTGTAGCGCGCGCCTGTCACACTCTCGTGTTTGTGAAATGCGCTGTTTAATTATGAGAGAATGATAAACTTTGAGGATGAGCTAAAAAGTTGAATTTTTGAGGCCTTGATGCGGCCGCCGCGAGAGGGCTGGGGCTTAGAAAAACTTCCCTCGATAGACTAGAATGAATAATGTATGGCGTGCGGCTGGGAGAATCTGGAGTTTGTGAAAGGCGGTGTTTAGTTATGAGAGAATCATAAAGTTTGATCAGAATTAATAGAGGGAACGGGAAGTGGTTATGAAAGCCGGAGAAGTTCAAAGGATAAGAACAATGGGAGCCCTCTGAGGTTGAAGGTAGAAGTCACATTCAAAACAAGATGGCGCTTGCTATGGGGAGACGATTTGGAAGTTATTTTAGACATTTTAGAAGGTGATGAAAGAGTCAATCAGCAGTTTGTAGCAGCAGTTAAGCAGCATGTAAGTTGCGATTGTGCTAATTTAGGTGTGTAATTTCTTTCTACCGACCCAAAACGTTCGCTCGGTGGTATATTCGGGGCATGGCAAGTTACTGAGTCGAGTCAGCCTTTTAAAAATGTTACAGCCCCAAAAATTGGACTTAGATATACATGTCCTAGCTGCAATGACTGATCAGGGTTTTTCTGTAGAAGCTACACTGAATGTCTGGTTTCATATGAGAAGTACTTGCTGGAAACAGCTCACATGGAATTTTATTTATTTATTTATTTATAATAACTTCATTTGCCTAAATAATAAGATAATAATAATAATAATAATAATAATAATAATAATACAGACAGATAACAATAGAAATAACATCGAGATGCAAAAAGGCAAAAAGGGTCAAGCCAGAGAGGAACTCAATTCTCATTGACGGCAGCCCCCAGAATAAAAGCAATATGCAATAAAAATAAAACTAAAATGTAAAGGTACAAATTATTGAAAAAACAAGTTAATTGATAAATGGATATTGGTGCAATATTATTGATATTATTTAAAAATGTGTTCTTTCAGTTTTTTTTTTAAACTTACTAGCAGAGCTAGAGCTAACTACTATGTCACTTGGCAAGTCATTCCAGATTTTTATATATTTATACCAAAAAGAGTTCTTGAGGATATTTGTTCGAGCATAAGGCGTCCAGATTTTGACATTGTTGGTAGATCTCGTCCGACTATTGGAGAAAGTTAAGTAATTACATATAAGTCTACTCTTGAAAAACCATTAATGAATTTGAATAATTGCACTAAACTAAGAAATTCACGACGCGAGTCGAGTGTTGGCCAGCCAAGATACTTCAAACGTTCACTATAGCAATATGTTGCACGAATCGTAATTTTTCTTTGTTGGTTGTAGGTCCAGCAACATGAAATGATCTGCGAAGACTGTGTGAACGACACAGCAGTCTTCACCAAGGATCCATTCAGCCTTTGAGCGTCAGCATACTTGCTGAAGTTGTGGCTTCCGCAATCAGGAAATTCAATGAAACTGAATTGTTACAAAAAGCTTGAGGGATGAACTAAGCAAGTATTCTTTTCAACAGCCAGAGGAAAGAGGTTTGGAATTCACTGGTATCAAATCAATGTATGATGGGTTTTTTAAAGAATTGAGACCTGGTGAAGTTTTTCAGAAATATCATGCAACAGTCCCGGTGAAGTCTAGGCAGTTCTTCACTGGACTGTCAAGGAATGCTGCCCCATTATGATGGTGGACTAAAGTTGCCGACTGCCTCATTGCATACTACTGTAAGAGAAGCAAGAACTCACTCTGGTGACAATGATCCCACCAGTACAGTACCATCTGAGGGGCAAAAGGGCTGGTCATGTGCTGCACAATTTGTGTGTGTGAGAAATATGCAAGAACCGGTACCGTGGAGAGCCAGCAAGCTATGGCAATACTAAAGGCTGGCAAACTTGACTGTATCAATGATTCAAACAAAGCATGCAAAATCTGATTTCAAGTAATAGAACCGTGGTGGGCTATGGTCAATTACAGAGCCAGCTCCAAGAGTGGTTTCACTAGGAATCGAAACTGTTACGATAACTCTCAAAGCTACTAGTGATAGTGATGGATTGATCATAACTGATCAAGGATGTATTGCATGGCATGACTACTTTGTGTGTGTACGGATATGCTCACAATTCTCCTTCCCAAAGGATGTGAGTGAGAAAAACAAGATCGAAGTGAAGCACACAACAGAGGGGAAGTGTCTTTGCAAGGAAATTAGTCAGAGTTGCTAATCAAATGAACAAGGGAAGCAAAGTTAAGGTTCTCCATTTCTATTTCACTTACTTTTGTGAACAACAAATAGCAAAGTTGTTTACAACATTATTAAAAGAAGCTAGTTTCTAATGTTTAGTTCCAAACAATGTGACAATGCCAAATGAAAACTTTCCCATGTGAATGTGGAACTTGGTGTCAATACGATCATAGCTTGTTTGAATGGAATTTGGAGGATTATGGAAAACTACTTATGAATGATTTCATTCTAAAAACGTGTGTTAACCATTGTGTTAATCACTGTTTGATTGTGAAAAAGTGGTCTGTCATTTCATACTGGCATTTGTGGATGGCGTGCCAAAATGTTCTTCTCAATTTCACATTAAAAAAAAAAAAAAAACACTTCCTATGCTTTCTGTCCTCTTACATTTGTTGTAGGACTGCAGAAGCAAGGCTACAACCTAATTGGCATTGTGTAGTTCCAGAAAATGTCCATACTCCGCTTAAAGAGAGGGTTGAAAATTCTTGGGAATGGGGGGAATCTCAAAGGCCAAAAGCCTCAAGGAAATGTATGAACCTTCATTGCAATTTCCAGAGTGTTGGGAGGGGGTCTTAAGAAAAGTCCCTTCTGTGGGGGGGAGGTATGGATAATATTTATAGAAGTACATAGGGCAAAAAAATTCCAACCTCCCAAACGAGGTCTCTAGTTTTAGTCACACAAACTTGACTTTTTCGTGGACCCTGACAAACCTAGAATTGCCATGAAATTTCTAACGAGCAATCTGACATTCTCTTTCGCTTAAATACGGTAGCATAGCCAGTAAACAGTAAACACTCTCGTGTTTGTGAAATGCGCTGTTTAATTATGAGAGAATGATAAACTTTGAGGATGAGCTAAAAAGTTGAATTTTTGAGAGCTTAATGCAGCCGCCGCGAGAGAGCTGGGCCTTCGAAAAACTGTTCCCTCAATAGTATAGAAAGTGCAGCGCGCGCCTGTCACACTCTCGTGTTTGTGAAATGCGCTGTTTAATTATGAGAGAATGATAAACTTTGAGGATGAGCTAAAAAGTTGAATTTTTGAGAGCTTAATGCAGCCGCCGCGAGAGAGCTGGGCCTTAGAAAAACTGTTCCCTCAATAGTATAGAAAGTGCAGCGCGCGCCTGTCACACTCTCGTGTTTGTGAAATGCGCTGTTTAATTATGAGAGAATGATAAACTTTGAGGATGAGCTAAAAAGTTGAATTTTTGAGAGCTTAATGCAGCCGCCGCGAGAGAGCTGGGCCTTAGAAAAACTGTTCCCTCAATAGTATAGAAAGTGCAGCGCGCGCCTGTCACACTCTCGTGTTTGTGAAATGCGCTGTTTAATTATGAGAGAATGATAAACTTTGAGGATGAGCTAAAAAGTTGAATTTTTGAGGGCTTGATGCGGCCGCCGCGAGAGGGCTGGGCCTTAGAAAAACTGTTCCCTCGATAGACTAGAATGAATAATGTATGGCGTGCGGCTGGGAGAATCTGGAGTTTGTGAAAGGCGGTGTTTAACTATGAGAGAATCATAAAGTTTGATCAGAGTTAATAGAGGGAACGGGAAGTGGTTATGAAAGCCGGAGAAGTTCAAACGGTAAGAAGAATGGGAGCCCTCTGAGGTTGAAGGTACAAGTCACATTCAAAACAAGATGGCGCTTGCTATGGGGAGACGATTTGGAAGTTATTTTAGACATTTTAGAAGGCGATGAAAGAGTCAATCAGCAGTTTGTAGCAGCAGTTAAGCAGCATGTAAGTTGCGATTGTGTTAATTGAGGTGTCTAATTTCTTTCTACCGACCCAAAACGTTCGCTCGGAGATATATTCGGGGCATGGCAAGTTACTGAGTCGAGTCAGCCTTTTAAAAATGTTACAGCCCCAAAAATTGGACTTAGATATACATGTCCTAGCTGCAATGACTGATCAGGGTTTTTCTGTAGAAGCTACACTGAATGTCTGGTTTAATATGAGAAGTACTTGCTGGAAACAGCTCACATGGAATTTTTTAGCTGGTTGTAGCAATATGTTGCACGAATCGTAATTTTTCTTTGTTTGTTGTAGGTCCAGCAACATGAAATGATCTGCAAAGCATGCAAAATCTGATTTCAAGTAATAGAACCGTGGTGGGCTATGGTCAATTACAGAGCCAGCTCCAAGAGTGGTTTCACTAGGAATTGAAACTGTTACAATAACTCTCAAAGCTACTAGTGATAGTGATGGATTGATCATAACTGATCAAGGATGTATTGCATGGCACGTTTACTTTGTGTGTGTACGGATATGCTCACAATTCTCCTTCCCAAAGGATGTGAGTGAGAAAAACAAGATCGAAATGAAGCACACGACAGAGGGGAAGTGTCTTTGCAAGGAAATTAGTCAGAGTTGCTAATGAAATGAACAAGGGAAGCAAAGTGAAAGTTCTCCATTTCTATTTCACTTACTTTTGTGAACAACAAATAGCAAAGTTGTTTACAACATTATTAAAAGAAGCTAGTTTCTAATGTTTAGTTCCAAACAATGTGACAATGCCAAATGAAAACTTTCCCATGTGAATGTGGAACTTGGTGTCAATACGATCATAGCTTGTTTGAATGGAATTTGGAGGATTATGGAAAACTACTTATGAATTATTTCATTCTAAAAGCGTGTGTTAACCATTGTGTTAATCACTGTTTGATTGTGAAAAAGTGGTCTGTCATTTCATACTGGCATTTGTGGATGGCGTGCCAATGTTCTTCTCAATTTCACATTTAAAAAAAAAAAAAAAACACACTTCCTATGCTTTCTGTCCTCTTACATTTGTTGTAGGACTGCAGAAGCAAGGCTACAACCCAATTGGCATTGTGTAGTTCCAGAAAATGTCCATACTCCGCTTAAAGAGAGGGTTGAAAATTCTTGGGAATGGGGGGAATCTCAAAGGCCAAAAGCCTCAAGGAAATGTATGAACCTTCATTGCAATTTCCAGAGTGTTGGGAGGGGGTCTTAAGAAAAGTCCCTTCTGTGGGGGGGAGGTATGGATAATATTTATAGAAGTACATAGGGCAAAAAAATTCCAACCTCCCAAACGAGGTCTCTAGTTTTAGTCACACAAACTTGACTTTTTCGTGGACCCTGACAAACCTAGAATTGCCATGAAATTTCTAACGAGCAATCTGACATTCTCTTTCGCTTAAATACGGTAGCATAGCCAGGATATTTAGAAATTCCTGTAAAGAGTCGTGCTACTACACAGCATTTTTACAGTTTGACTTTTTTTGGGCATGGCCACTTGGCATCGGTAAGCTGTTCCCAAGATTTCTTCCCATCTTTCCTTCCTTTGGTATTGCCACTCTGACATGAAATGGATCTCTCCATTCTAATGGTGTTACTATTGTAACCAAACTGATGAAGAACTGAAACCTGTAACAAAATGTTGATGATTGATATGGATGATTTAATAACATATGACTTGGAATCATTTGAGTAAGGAGATATTTAGATTTAATGTTTGAGTTTGGATTTTCTGATTTCAGTATGACTCTTTTTCATAGATTTGAATGCAATTGCGCTCTGCAATTTTCCAAAAATAATATGTCCAAATCTATTTGCGAAAAAAAAAAAAAAAAAAAAAATAGAAGAGAAGAAAACACCTGTAGATATCAAAAACCCAACCCTTAGAGCAACAATTTAAGATACACACACACACACACACAGTGGTTGTTTTCGTTGTAAAACAAGATTTAATGGAGTGGCTTCAGTTTACAAGCGTCCTCCTGAAATAAAACTAGTAGTAGTAGTAGAATCTTTATTTATACACGATAACAATTCAAGGTAAAAAGCTTGTGGGCTCGTGTACTTAACAAAATAGTATCTAGCCAACTTATGATTATACTGAGACACATTTCAAACTAAATAAGAAGCTACACTACAATAAAACATTCAATTTCCTCTCAAACTTAAAAGTACTTGTAATCAGTTGATCTATTCCTAGCCGTCGAACCTGATGAACTGGTAAAAAGTAAAGCTTGTGAAGTGATTGTTTCTCCTGAGATTCTTAAGGGCGAAACTACCTACATTTTTGACAAGATGGTTAACATAGCTAACATAGTACCGAACCTCTATATGCTAAAGAGTCCTAGACCGGCGATCGGTCGCGCCGGTGAGTGACGAACAGAACATGACAGCGAGAACGAGGAAGGAAGGAAGGAAGGAAGAAAAACAAACTAACCCTAACACAATTGAAAAATCTGAACGCGTGCAAAGTCCAAGTCATTCGCAGGCGCAGTCACTGCCATTTAGAATAGGACACTTTTCAGGTTTGGAGAGAGGGGGTCAGAAAGTCCTTCCAGGAAGAATCGTCGGGCAACCTCTTACGGATGGCTTCCAGAGCCAGCAGTTTGGCCTGTCGACCGCGTTGGGCGATGACCGTGTTTGCTACCCTCCGCAGCTGTTCCCAGAAGGCCGCTCGACCACTGGACAATTGAACGCAGAGCAGCTGGGGCACCAGCAGGGCTAGCTCCCCGATGCGTCGGATGCACTGCAACCTATTTCTTTCCACTTCTAAAAGGGAGCACAGCAAGGCCTTTACAGACTGCTTCCTCGTAGTTTTCTGGCCGGGGGGCAATGACTTGGGGACTGCCAGCTCGTAGAGTTGGTGGACGGCCACCGCACTGGCCAGCAGTCGGCTGAAGAGGGCGCCCTTGCTAGTGGAGCTCCTAGCGAGGAGATGGCAGAGATCCAGGTGGCGAGCAAACACCCTGCAGACGGGACATGGTGGTTGTCGCCGACAGGGGTCTGCTGGCTCCATCTGCGGCCAAAATCGACCGGCCTTCAGGGCACAGCTCTCCTCTGGGCAGTCACAGGCAGCGGCGCAAATGACAAAGAGGCTTGCCATCTTCTCGGCCACCATTTGACGGTGCGCGTCTGCGACTCGCTGGCTGGTGGCCTCTTGCACTGCCTCCGGATCTTCTTTCCAAGCGCGTCCTCCTGCATTTGCCGCTGTGCTGGCCATGGCAGTTTGTAGTTCCTGTTGGGACAGACAACAAGAAGGGGAAACAAGATTGACGATATACATCACCAGTGCGCCAGGAGGCACACAAATGATCCAACAGGGTTTAACAGTGATGATCTGATCGGTGATCACGAATGTAAGTTTACCTCTTGGCGAAGTGGCTGGTGGTCTCTGAAGAAGTTTGACACGGCCTGCCACGTTTCCTCGTCGGGGAAATCCTCCATTCGGAGACCCGGCACCGACGAGTGCCTCAGGCCCCAGCGATCCTCTGCCTCTTCTTGCGCTGTCTGCCCTTCGCCTTGGCCTGTGGTCGTCGCTCCTGCTCCAGCTGTCATTTAAAAAGTGAAAAAAAAAAAAAAAATAATAATAATAAAATAAAATAAAAGAAATAAATAGATAAATAGATAAATAGATAAATAAATTAATAAATAAATAATGTGAACAGAAAAAAAAAAAAAAAAAACCGAACAAAACAGACAATCAAACAAAAGGCAGCAGTTGGTTAACGCGGTTGCTTTTCAGCCTTATCATTACCTGGTTGTCCGCCCTCAGGCAGCGCCCTTTCTTCCGTGCGCGTCGCCTTGGTTCTAGCACCGCCTACAGAGGAAGCCCTTCTCTTCTTTCTTCTGGCAAGGCCGGCGACAGCCGTGGAGGTGGTGGCTTCTGCTGCCCTTTCGGCCCCACCGCCGTCCCCTTCGGACGAGGAGTCACTCTGCTGCCCAGGTTGGCTAGCTAGCCGCGCGAGCAGATCGCAGAGCAGTCTGTCCGTCTCTCGGGAGGACTGGCGTTGCGCAGTGCCGTCGCTGGACGACTTGCCGATTTCCCGCATGACGCTTTGCGGACACTCTATCAGGGGTTCGTCGGCGTCGTCGTCTTCCTCGTTGCTAGGGCTGGATCCCTCCGCGGCTGACGACTCGTCGCCCTCTCTCCAAGCTGGGTTCAGGTTGGAGTGAAGCGTTTCTAAGGTCTCCGGCGATAGGGCTTCAAAGGTGCCGAAGCTCACGCCGTACTCCACCATGGCGGACGCAAGGTACTGCGGACAGAATGTTCCGCTCTGATATCTGATGGCCGCGTACCTGAGGTTTAGGAGTCGCGCCCTGCTGAGACCTGAGCCCGCGGTGGTTGCCCGACTTACCAAGCAGGCCACGTCGCACACAGCCAGTCGCCTCAACGTCAAATTACTGGCTTTCGCCGACACTGTTATGTTGCCCGGTAGAAAACCCCCGTGGTCTTGCGTAACGAGCTTCCTGGGAAAGCCGTGCGTGTATTCTGGGCTGGCCAGGGACCAGGGAGGTGCATTCCAGACCATGATATTTCCAAACCTACATGGAGACGAAGGATTACCAAACAAGAATTGAGGAAAGAAATGGATTGATTCATTTACTTAAGTATTTCTACAAAGTACACGAAAAACAGAGACACAAAACTGAAAGAGAAACCGAAAAAAAAAAAAAAAAAAAAAACTGAAACAAAAAACTAAGCATCCTATTGCCCCTCCATTCCCTAGATCTAATACGCTCACGCAAAAAGGAGGCAAAAACTAGAATCTAAGAGCTACAAACCGAGTGGGTTTGTAGCTCCGACGACATTTAGGACAGATTATTTTAAAAGTGCGATAATGTTCGCCATCAAAGACATGTAAGAGTCTTTTAAAGTCAAAATCCTGAGGCTCGCCCCTAAAAGAGCCAAGGGGCTCTGACTGCCTAGCATCAACTGGAATATGTTTCATATGTTTGTTGTTAACTGGAATATTGTTCCACAAAAGGAATCATTCTAATCGAGTCAAAGTCTCTGCAAGTAGATGCTTTGCTCATATTTGGTTTAATTCAGGGGAAAAGCTGAGCATCCTTCCTAGGCGAGTCTGACTGGCCGGTAACAGGTGATAAAAAATGATCCAAAGGTCCGGCGGGCTAGATCTATCTGTCCACGAAGTCATTTAAAGAAGAGAAAAAAATAGGAGATCTAAATACTCCGACCATTAGCCAAGGGGTAAGAGTTTAAGCCTAACGCGGAAATCAAATCCAATCATATGAAAATGAAAAAAAAACCAGCGACCTACCTGTCCAAGCGAACCAGGTTTAAATTGCTGTCTAAAGGCGCTTGTCTGCTAGTTAGGGCTTCGGTCAACTTTGCCCCGTCACGTCGGAAAAGTTCCCACTTGTTCAGGTCTCTGAGTAGATGTTTGCGACGGGGAGACTTCTGGGTTGGATCAGACGGAGAGGGCAAAGGAAGCGTGTCTTTCCACCCAATCTCTAGGCTGCGTGTGCAGTAACTTATTGCGCTGGCTGCGTCTTCGAAGGTAAGTGCGTTGGAGACCCTCTCCTCATCAGAGTCGCGAGGCACTATGTGTCTTGGCAGCGTCAGACTGTCCAGCAAGAACAAATCAAAGTTGAAGGCTAGAGGCCTGTCCGGGGATTCTGCGAATGCCAAGGGAAAGTATGGCTGTACAGTCTCCGCGTCCCTTTGGACGGAAAGTGCCTCCTGTTTTCGGTAAAAGGACTGACTGCTCTCCTCTACAAGTTCCTCTTCTGGCACTAAAAATGTCCTGTCCCCGGGCGTCTGCACGTCTTCCTCATCATCGTGGTCGTCAGCTCTGTCGGCGCAAAAACCTCCTATTAGACCATTACCCTACGGCTACCAAAAGAGAAAAGGGAAAAAAATGGGCCAAGTAGAGGAGCGATTTGACCCACCTCCTACCACCTTCTGCTGCAGCCTCTGTGTCAAGCAACTGTCTGAAAATCCAAGACAGACACACTTTTTGTTTGTTGTTTTTTGTTTTACACAAGTAACAATGGGAATAGATACAGATTGTGGCCATTTCCAGAACGTACCGAGTGCGCGCGACAAAATTGTACACCAAAGATATATCGCAGATCCTGGGTTACTAAAAACAAACAGAAAACATGAGGATCCTACCTTGCTCCAGCGCCACTGGTTTTTCGACTTCTCTGGTTTTTCCTACACAGAACAAGATACGCGATCGTGTTAAGTTGTCTAGGCTCGTTCCAAATGCATTTGAAATCACGGTGAAATGAACTAGCTACGCCTGCTGCCCCAAGAAGTGAAACCATAGGTTAAGAAGGCATAATCGGCGGTTTGACCAGAATATCCGAGTTCACGTCGAATGCCTTACAAAAGTCAAGTAAGCTATCTTTCTCAAAAGTTTCAGCGTAATAGTGGAATTCTCTCTGAACTCTGTCATGAAAACAGAGAACAGATTTCACGGCTTTACCCTGGTTCCACGTGTCATCATCATTTAGTTGATATCATTTACCTTCTTGGTGGACTCTTGTCGTCTCTGCCACTACCGTCACTCTCTTGCGAGGATCTACGAGAATAATGAGAATCATAATAATAATAATAATAATAATAATAATAATGATAATAATAATAACAATAAAAGGGCTCTAGATTTGCCATTCACCTTTCTCTTTTCTGTATAGTTTTAGATATGCTTTTACTTATCAGATTATTAGACTTTGAATCTGTTCAGATTTGACTCCGTTATCTATAGTTTTCCAGACGCTTTGAAAGAAAAAAAAAAAAAGGTGCAGATGTGAGCCGAAAGTGAGTTCTTTTTCATCGTTTTATTCGCTGTTAATATTTTGTATTGCAGAAGATTTGATGGAAATTATTGCTATATAATAGTAAGGGAAATAATAAGGAATCATAGTAAGGCATAATGATAAGGAATAACAGCAAGGCAATGAGAAAGCTATTTCTGGGAATCATAGCTAAAGCCAGGAATACTGAGCCAAGAAGTGTTCAGCATTATTATCATAGCTATCATTATTATGAACCGAGGTGTGTATGCACTCGCTTTTCTTAAATTTTTATCAGACATTTCAATGTATTTTTCGATTTTTAAGCATTTTATCGGAATAATAATAGTTATAAAACAAAAACAAGACAAAACAAAACGGAAACAAAACAAAAGAAAAACCAACAGTTTTTTCGCCCAATGTAAAAGCAAAATAATTATAGTGATCGCTTGAGGCTTTCAGTCGGAATTCGCCAAGTAAATATTTCGCTGTTAGATTCGCTCCGACGAACGAAGGGCTAACGCTCGAAAAGGTCAGCTTTTATAATCGTAACGGTGGCCAATTTACCATTTCAACTTTGTTGATATGTTCAAATTATTTCCTTACCCCCACCGACGCAGCCCCAAACATTTTCTTTAGAAACTATCGGCCTTTATTCATTTGGCTGTTAGGTTTGAGACGAGTTTTTTCGAAGTGTCACCAGATAGCCATTTTATAGTATGGCCACGATCGCATCTTTCGATGGTGAACTAGCTAGAAAACCAAAATAATATTTAGAGTCGCTTGACCTTGCTAAAGAAACATTTAATACTCTCAAGAGGCTTGAAAGATCGAAGCTTTCAGTGAAAATTCGGTGAGATTTTCTGACTGCCGGGCATTTAGTCTATTTAAGACCATTCCCGGCTGCCGGGCATATGTATATAGCCACAGCGAGTTCCGAGTGGAAACAAACAAACAATTCCTCTTGGAAGTGTTACAAGATGCTACAGCGATTTCTACTATTGAAAACAATACTAAATAATGCTTCCCCTACCGAAATAATTCCTGCGAATCTCGTTCCTCGTTCGCTGGACTCGAACTCTTGGATGAAAAATAATCGGAGATCGCAGCTTTCCGGCTCATTTTTAGAGGTTCTCGCTGCGGCTTCAAGTACGTTTCTTTAATATGTATTTATTTTTATTTTGCCAGGGGACACTTATATATAACGGGGGCACCTTACGTCAAATTTCCCAAAATAGATCTTGCCTTACTTTGTTTACCTATTGACGTCAATTTTCTCCAAATAGACGTCCCAAAAAAGCCTCTTGACGTCATTCGAGGATTTTCCCCACGTAGCTATTTTGGTGTTTTGGCCGAGCGAACACTGGAACTTGCCTCGACGGGGCAAGTTCCAGTGCTCCGGCGGCTGCCTGTGCATTCTCGGTGCTCGAATGACTTGGACGGTCGAACAATATCGTATTAAATAATAATTGAACAATATGGTATTAAACCGACAATTTCTTTTGATCGATCCAGCCCAAAAGAGTCTCCCTTTGTTTACATAGCCCTCCTACGCAGCCCCTAGGCCGAGATGATGAAGGAAAGCTTCGATTGGACGGCAGATGGCCAAAGCAGTTTCCCATTACCCTTCGAGATCATACGTCAAAATCTAACCAAAATACCTGCAAAAATAAGCACTTTTCCGTGAAGAGAAAGCAAGAATATTTTACCGACAAAAGAAATTCCTGTAAAGAGTGTACAAATCAAATTGAGACGACAAGTGACTTCCTTCAAGCATCTAAAGAGTGTACAGATCCGAAATGAAGCTGACAATTCACTTCTTTCTTCAAGCAAAGAGTCCTTGAGATGAGCCTTTTTTTTTCTTTTCGTTTCGTTCAGTTTCTCCACAAAACAATGCTTCCTTTTTCGGTCAATGAGCAAAATCGCCAAGCTGATCAAATGAAATTTCTCACAATCTACTACCTAAGGCTTTTCTCAATGTCTTGGCACATACCAGTCGTGGGTAATTGAAGTACTGGGCTAGCATGAAAAGTCCAGCTTATTATATGAGTCAGGTCAGATCAGAACGACCATTTTAATACATGCTGTTCTTTGTAAATGATGACATCTTCATGTAAGAGAGTTGGTTCTAAGAGAGAGCGGTTGTTATTTCTTTTGAAAGAAGGCAAAGATTCCGAACGACAACCCTTTGAGCCCCCCCCATACCCACTTACAAATTCTCCCTAGTGATCTTTCCATTACCTTCTTCACAGAATTTGATACAATACCCAAACACTTTTCCTGAGCTGATCACTTTAGGAAATCTCATAACTTTCTCTTCTCATCTAGTGATATTGTGGGGGGAAGACTGACTGTGATCACTTTTGTGACTTGAAACCCAAATAAGACAGCACAAAACCAACCCCAGGCCTGAGAAGTGCAATTTATCATCTCAGTCAGGTCAGAGGGAATTGAAGCCTTTGCATCTATTTAAGGGGACTCATGTCCTATTGTTTATGTACAAGTACTTTGTACAGATCTTTAAAGGAAACGAGGAAGGCAGTTATTTTATTCAGTCTCTTCTTTCTTGGCTGGTTTTAATCGGGGTAGGGTTTTCTGCCTGAACCATTTTAATGGATGCTGTCCTTTGTAAATGATGACATCTTCATGGAAGAGAGAGTTGGTTTAAGAGAGTGGTTGAAATCTCATAACTTGTTCTTCTGATGATCCATTCATAGGGGAGAGAACTGATTTTGATCACCCCCACAAGTGCAATATCAATTGAGAAAACTGCTAGAGGTCTAAGTCCACCAAACTGCTCTTTTTTTAAGTTTCTCATGCCCCATTTTCCCAAAGCACATTAATGTAGACATGCTTAGAAAGGTCTCTGCAAGAGGAACACTTTGATATGTATAAAACTCTTTAACTCCTTCATGGGCATGCTCAGCGGAAGAGGTCGAAAACGAGGGGAGGTCCACCAAAGTGGTTTTTCCTTAAGTTTGTCAAGCTTCATCTCACCAAACCACACTAAAGTAGTCCTGGTTGGGAAGATCTCTGCCAGAGGAACACTTTCATATGTATAAAACTCAATAGGTTAAGAAACCCCTTAAGATACAGCAGTTAGTTAGGGTTGCAATCTAGGGCTAGGCTTAGGCTAGGGGTTAGGGTTGCAATCTAGGGCTAGGGGTTAGGGTTGCAATCTAGGGCTAGGGGTTAGGGTTAGCATCTTCACGTCTAGGGGAATCGCCCTAGAATTAACTCAGTCCTGCCCAAATCTGGGTTAGGGTTAGGGTTTAGGGTTAGGGTTAGGGTTAGGGTTAGGGTTAGGGTGGCATGCTATTTTCCAGTTGAAGGTGATGAGTTGAAGGGTTCTCATGAATATTGTCCAGTTTCGGGGGATAAGTTGAATCTACTTACCAAAAGCAAAAAGTTCCCACTTTCCTCCTTTGTAAGGCGTGGACGAAACTCCTTGATGTAATTTGCAAGAACTTTGTACAGCTCGTGGCCAGGCTAAAAAAAGAAGGACAGATCCTTTTTCAGTTGACTTCCCCTTTTTTAGAAAGCGATGGGAAAATTCTTCGCACAGTAATGAGTATGGTGTCTTTGTTCATGTGAAATCGGCAAAATCTACAATGATCCTTCATAATCGTAAGAAAATAAATAAATAACTAGCTACCCAATTCCCTTGCCGGCTGCAACTTGGCAAATGTTAACAACACATGCTGTCCATTTCTTTTTTCCCTTGAGCTGGCATAAAAACTATATGTTTGGAAAGCACATTGTTTGCAAAGACTTTGCAACTGGTACAAATGTTCTTTTCATCAGCGCCACAAGAGCGTTTCGGGCTTTCTTAAAAACTGAGTCCTTATCTCACCTGCAGAGTTAGCTCATCCCGTCCACAGGAGCTTTTGGTTTTGTAATCATTAAAGTGGAGCACAATGGAATCTTCCCTCATCACCAGCAGATTTTGTTCCTTCCGCTGTCGTGCCTCCAAGCTGTCTGGCTCTGTGACAATTCGAAGAGTTCGCATCTCAAGACCCCGGGATGGTGGAATGAAAACATACAGGCTTAAAAGGACCAAGTTGCAGCTTTCCCTGGCTTTCATGTTGACCTCCCAGCTCAATTGAAAGCGTTCGCGTTGGAGTGAGACGGCAGCCACAACCTCGTCCCTAAAAGATTGAACGACGAGGCTGACTTAGAATCGACAAAGAAAGTCCACATAATTGATAGAAAAGTCAAAAATGTTTTTCGTCCTTGTACCTATAGACACCATTCCTCTACCCCTAAGGTTCAGAGAACATCTCGAGTCAACTTTATCTCGGCTAACTAGGGTAAATAAGTCCCTCTTCATTATGGGTGATTTTCATATAAACTTATTCAATTGTGAAAGTCATCCTGAGTCCAATGATTTCTTGCTAATGCTAAACTCCTTTTCTCTTGTACCTTGCATCTCACAATCAACACGTATTACTTAAAGATCAGCAACCTTCATTGATAATATATTTGCAAATAGTCATGCTATGAATGCCATCAGTGGTAATCTAGTCTCTAATCATCTTCCTCAATTCCTGATCGTACACAATCTCAGACTGAATTATTTCAATCACAATTTCATATTTTCCTTGGACTTAAAACTAGGAAGACTGGTAGAATCTCATTCAGTGACAGGACAACATCTGTCATTACTGATGGACTAAAGAATGAAGACTGTAGTGAGATATCTGATTTCACCAATGAACTTTAAGTCAAGTATACAGATAAATGCAAGGTTCTGAAAGCTGAATGCAATCTTGACACATTTTGAACATGAATCAACTAATATAAGGACTCAAGCAAAGACTAAACAATTGGATTGAGATAAGTACACATGAAGCATATTATTCTTGAACTCAAACTGTAAGACATGCAATAATAGGTCAAATGTGACATACCAAATCCTCAGTAGAATAGGTCACTACCTTGAGGTTACATGTACTGGAGTTACTTTTTCTGTGACCAAGAGGTTCTGAGCTAGTAAGTGCTGGTCTGGACACTCTGAACTACTGAGTTAAACTAACTAACTGTACTTCTTTTATAAGGAATCGAGCAATAGCAGGAAATTCTCTAGAATTTTGGAAGTTAGGTGTGATCATTCTAAAGGAAATTTATGATGCAAATCCTGTGTGTATGATAATTTGGTTATCATAGGAAATAGTTTCTGAAGATGTAATTCTAAAATTCTAACAAAAAATATTGCAATGTCATGCACAATTGTTAGCCTGCTCACATGTAGACTATATAAAGTTTTAAACTATTATAAAAATGACTTTTCCAAACTCGGTGAAGAGAAATTTATCAATGACTTAATTTTCACGTCTAGATCTGGAATAACATCTCAAGTGATCGTTATAGATGCCAACACTAGATTCAATATTTTGCTATGATCAGATATCTCAACTTGTAAATTATCATGCACCGTGTCGAAAGCTCTCCAAACGCAAAATCAAGTCGTCTACCAAGCCCGGTATCACTAAATGCATTCTTGCCAAAATACAATACAGAGATAAGCTCTATTCCCAGATCCATAGGTGTCCACATTCAAATCCTAATCTGATGTATCTTCGTAAGAACTTCAGGAATAGTGTTGTCAAAGAAAAAAATTATAGCTAGCAAATCCGATGATTTTAAAAATGACTTTTTGTGTAATAAGATGAATATGAGAAAAACATGGTCTGGAATTAGATATCAATCATCAACATTGGTAAAGTAAAAGCTGATTACATTTCCCAGTATTCTTGAAAGTGGTAAAACTGTTGACAATCCCTGTGCTAATGCTAACATCTTTAATACTTTCTCTGTGGGAATGTAGCTAGAAAACACTGACAAAGACATTCCATGTGGGAACTGCTCTCCAACTGCTTTTCTGAAGGGCAATTTTCCTGATTCCCCTGTTACTTCAGTTCAAGTTGATTGATACATATCTCAAATGGACAATAACAAATCCATTGGTCCCTACAGTATACCAGTATCATTGCTAAAATTATTAATTTGCCAGTTTACAGGTACTGGCTCAAAAGAACAAAAGAGAACTCACCAGGGTAGCCAGCGATTTAGGGCTTCGAACTCTTCTCGCGACGAAGGCCGTTCTCTGTCGCCTTGCTTTTGAAATATCGTTGCCTGTGCTCTCAACTGACGAATCATTTGTACATCCTTGAAACCAGGACCGTGTTCCTTATGCAGAAACTTCACCGCATAAAGCAGTGAGCTCACGTGGTTTGAAATTGTCGCCGAACTGCATTGCCTCTCGTCCTAGCAACAACATTTGAGTAAATCCAGGTCACGTACAACCAAAAAACAAGTGAGAGAAATTGGCAGAGCTGAGCTGACCGGCGAAGTAGTTCCGGCAGCCATTTTGATTCAAGAGACAAGCATTATGGTCAGCGGTCTAAGGGCGTCATGTCATATTTGTCAAGGTGTCCTTTTTGTCTCAAGCAAGCACGTGCCTCGCCGCGCGAAACGTGACGGCTGCGGGGAGACCAGTAGGGCATTGGCCGAGTTAAAAATATTGCTGACGTTGAACAAGCTGCAAACTTGCAAGACAAGAACGTCTTTTGAAAGCTGGTCAAACAAAAGCAATGAAGCCTGAAAAACTCGAATGATTTATGGGGCACAACGGTTGTATCTTGCTGCACAATTTAAGCCTGAAAATATGGCACAATTTGTGATTTTTCCTTTTCTTTTACCTTTGTTGCCGTCCTATCAGATGGCTTGAGACAGTTTTGCAGTTTTTGTCGGCAAAGTTATTTCCTAAAGGCGACAAGAAACAATTGCCAAAATTCAAATCTGCACTCACCCTGAGAAAGTTGAAATATTGTTCCATGAGACTTAGGCGGAGAAAAACATCTGGTGCTAGGTCCATTCCGAGATATCTCTTCAAAAATCCAAGGTAGCCTTGAGATGAAACAGAAAAACAGAAAATCAGGTCAGGTGTGACGCACGTGTGTGTTGCTTACTTGCTTGCGAGCGAGCGAGATATTTGAATGCGAATAAGCTAGCAAGGTAATTGACTGCGAATAATAAGTGTTCATGTAGTGACTTACACATCATGCGCTCACGCGCTTTGAGGAAAGTGGACTGCGCGACGGCTGCACTTTGTCGTTCAAGGTTCACCGCTCTAGTGAAGTAATTGGAAACAGCATCCAGAAAGACGTCCACATCGGGTGGGATATCTCGCGGACTTAGGGCGTAGGTGAGTTTTTTCCGGGTAGGTGTAGGAGTCAAATGGTGCGGGCTGTCCAATTGGCCAAGGCAATCTGGTTGTGGTGATTTTTGCTGCGTTGCCTGTGCCTCGTGGCTTACAGGCGATAAATTCGAAGTCGAAGTCGAAGTCGGAGGATGTTGCGTGGTTTGATCGTGAAAGTCTAGGATCTGTGATTCGTCGTCGTCGGAAGCATAGCACAGGTCTACGAGAGAGGCCATCTTTTTTTCCCGCTGGTTTTTCTCTCTTAGGATGGGAGAAGAGATTGTTTTAACCCTTGAGTTGTCTTTTGCGGTGTTCAGTCGGCAGCGTTTGGAAGGAATAGAGGCCGATTAGGTGAGATCATGGACTTTTTAAAGTGGGGCTGTGTCGTCCCCTGGGGTTTGACGATTGGACAAAAAGTTGAATTTTTGAGAGCTTAATGCAGGCGCCGCGAGAGAGCTGGGGCTTCCAAAAACTGTTCCCTCAATAGTATAGACAGTGCAGCGCGCGCCTGTCACAGTCTCGTGTTTGTGAAATGCGCTGTTTAATTATGAGAGAATGATAAACTTTGAGGATGAGCTAAAAAGTTGAATTTTTGAGAGCTTAATGCAGGCGCCGCGAGAGAGCTGAGGCTTCGAAAAACTGTTCCCTCAATAGTATAGAAAGTGCAGCGCGCGCCTGTCACACTCTCGTGTTTGTGAAATGCGCTGTTTAATTATGAGAGAATGATAAACTTTGAGGATGAGCTAAAAAGTTGAATTTTTGAGAGCTTAATGCAGGCGCCGCGAGAGAGCTGAGGCTTCGAAAAACTGTTCCCTCAATAGTATAGAAAGTGTAGCGCGCGCCTGTCACACTCTCGTGTTTGTGAAATGCGCTGTTTAATTATGAGAGAATGATAAACTTTGAGGATGAGCTAAAAAGTTGAATTTTTGAGGCCTTGATGCGGCCGCCGCGAGAGGGCTGGGGCTTAGAAAAACTTCCCTCGATAGACTAGAATGAATAATGTATGGCGTGCGGCTGGGAGAATCTGGAGTTTGTGAAAGGCGGTGTTTAGTTATGAGAGAATCATAAAGTTTGATCAGAATTAATAGAGGGAACGGGAAGTGGTTATGAAAGCCGGAGAAGTTCAAAGGATAAGAACAATGGGAGCCCTCTGAGGTTGAAGGTAGAAGTCACATTCAAAACAAGATGGCGCTTGCTATGGGGAGACGATTTGGAAGTTATTTTAGACATTTTAGAAGGTGATGAAAGAGTCAATCAGCAGTTTGTAGCAGCAGTTAAGCAGCATGTAAGTTGCGATTGTGCTAATTTAGGTGTGTAATTTCTTTCTACCGACCCAAAACGTTCGCTCGGTGGTATATTCGGGGCATGGCAAGTTACTGAGTCGAGTCAGCCTTTTAAAAATGTTACAGCCCCAAAAATTGGACTTAGATATACATGTCCTAGCTGCAATGACTGATCAGGGTTTTTCTGTAGAAGCTACACTGAATGTCTGGTTTCATATGAGAAGTACTTGCTGGAAACAGCTCACATGGAATTTTATTTATTTATTTATTTATTTATTTATTTATTTATTTATAATAACTTCATTTGCCTAAATAATAAGATAATAATAATAATAATAATAATAATAATACAGACAGATAACAATAGAAATAACATCGAGATGCAAAAAGGCAAAAAGGGTCAAGCCAGAGAGGAACTCAATTCTCATTGACGGCAGCCCCCAGAATAAAAGCAATATGCAATAAAAATAAAACTAAAATGTAAAGGTAAAAATTATTGAAAAAACAAGTTAATTGATAAATGGATATTGGTGCAATATTATTGATATTATTTAAAAATGTGTTCTTTCAGTTTTTTTTTTAAACTTACTAGCAGAGCTAGAGCTAACTACTATGTCACTTGGCAAGTCATTCCAGATTTTTATATATTTATACCAAAAAGAGTTCTTGAGGATATTTGTTCGAGCATAAGGCGTCCAGATTTTGACATTGTTGGTAGATCTCGTCCGACTATTGGAGAAAGTTAAGTAATTACATATAAGTCTACTCTTGAAAAACCATTAATGAATTTGAATAATTGCACTAAACTAAGAAATTCACGACGCGAGTCGAGTGTTGGCCAGCCAAGATACTTCAAACGTTCACTATAGCAATATGTTGCACGAATCGTAATTTTTCTTTGTTGGTTGTAGGTCCAGCAACATGAAATGATCTGCAAAGACTGTGTGAACGACACAGCAGTCTTCACCAAGGATCCATTCAGCCTTTGAGCGTCAGCATACTTGCTGAAGTTGTGGCTTCGGCAATCAGGAAATTCAATGAAACTGAATTGTTACAAAAAGCTTGAGGGATGAACTAAGCAAGTATTCTTTTCAACAGCCAGAGGAAAGAGGTTTGGAATTCACTGGTATCAAATCAATGTATGATGGGTTTTTTAAAGAATTGAGACCTGGTGAAGTTTTTCAGAAATATCATGCAACAGTCCCGGTGAAGTCTAGGCAGTTCTTCACTGGACTGTCAAGGAATGCTGCCCCATTATGATGGTGGACTAAAGTTGCCGACTGCCTCATTGCATACTACTGTAAGAGAAGCAAGAACTCACTCTGGTGACAATGATCCCACCAGTACAGTACCATCTGAGGGGCAAAAGGGCTGGTCATGTGCTGCACAATTTGTGTGTGTGAGAAATATGCAAGAACCGGTACCGTGGAGAGCCAGCAAGCTATGGCAATACTAAAGGCTGGCAAACTTGACTGTATCAATGATTCAAACAAAGCATGCAAAATCTGATTTCAAGTAATAGAACCGTGGTGGGCTATGGTCAATTACAGAGCCAGCTCCAAGAGTGGTTTCACTAGGAATCGAAACTGTTACGATAACTCTCAAAGCTACTAGTGATAGTGATGGATTGATCATAACTGATCAAGGATGTATTGCATGGCATGACTACTTTGTGTGTGTACGGATATGCTCACAATTCTCCTTCCCAAAGGATGTGAGTGAGAAAAACAAGATCGAAGTGAAGCACACAACAGAGGGGAAGTGTCTTTGCAAGGAAATTAGTCAGAGTTGCTAATCAAATGAACAAGGGAAGCAAAGTTAAAGTTCTCCATTTATATTTCACTTACTTTTGTGAACAACAAATAGCAAAGTTGTTTACAACATTATGAAAAGAAGCTAGTTTCTAATGTTTAGTTCCAAACAATGTGACAATGCCAAATGAAAACTTTCCCATGTGAATGTGGAACTTGGTGTCAATACGATCATAGCTTGTTTGAATGGAATTTGGAGGATTATGGAAAACTACTTATGAATGATTTCATTCTAAAAACGTGTGTTAACCATTGTGTTAATCACTGTTTGATTGTGAAAAAGTGGTCTGTCATTTCATACTGGCATTTGTGGATGGCGTGCCAAAATGTTCTTCTCAATTTCACATTAAAAAAAACAAAAAACACTTCCTATGCTTTCTGTCCTCTTACATTTGTTGTAGGACTGCAGAAGCAAGGCTACAACCTAATTGGCATTGTGTAGTTCCAGAAAATGTCCATACTCCGCTTAAAGAGAGGGTTGAAAATTCTTGGGAATGGGGGGAATCTCAAAGGCCAAAAGCCTCAAGGAAATGTATGAACCTTCATTGCAATTTCCAGAGTGTTGGGAGGGGGTCTTAAGAAAAGTCCCTTCTGTGGGGGGGAGGTATGGATAATATTTATAGAAGTACATAGGGCAAAAAAATTCCAACCTCCCAAACGAGCTCTCTAGTTTTAGTCACACAAACTTGACTTTTTCGTGGACCCTGACAAACCTAGAATTGCCATGAAATTTCTAACGAGCAATCTGACATTCTCTTTCGCTTAAATACGGTAGCATAGCCAGTAAACAGTAAACACTCTCGTGTTTGTGAAATGCGCTGTTTAATTATGAGAGAATGATAAACTTTGAGGATGAGCTAAAAAGTTGAATTTTTGAGAGCTTAATGCAGCCGCCGCGAGAGAGCTGGGCCTTCGAAAAACTGTTCCCTCAATAGTATAGAAAGTGCAGCGCGCGCCTGTCACACTCTCGTGTTTGTGAAATGCGCTGTTTAATTATGAGAGAATGATAAACTTTGAGGATGAGCTAAAAAGTTGAATTTTTGAGAGCTTAATGCAGGCGCCGCGAGAGAGCTGGGCCTTCGAAAAACTGTTCCCTCAATAGTATAGAAAGTGCAGCGCGCGCCTGTCACACTCTCGTGTTTGTGAAATGCGCTGTTTAATTATGAGAGAATGATAAACTTTGAGGATGAGCTAAAAAGTTGAATTTTTGAGAGCTTAATGCAGCCGCCGCGAGAGAGCTGGGCCTTAGAAAAACTGTTCCCTCAATAGTATAGAAAGTGCAGCGCGCGCCTGTCACACTCTCGTGTTTGTGAAATGCGCTGTTTAATTATGAGAGAATGATAAACTTTGAGGATGAGCTAAAAAGTTGAATTTGTGAGGGCTTGATGCGGCCGCCGCGAGAGGGCTGGGCCTTAGAAAAACTGTTCCCTCGATAGACTAGAATGAATAATGTATGGCGTGCGGCTGGGAGAATCTGGAGTTTGTGAAAGGCGGTGTTTAACTATGAGAGAATCATAAAGTTTGATCAGAGTTAATAGAGGGAACGGGAAGTGGTTATGAAAGCCGGAGAAGTTCAAACGGTAAGAAGAATGGGAGCCCTCTGAGGTTGAAGGTACAAGTCACATTCAAAACAAGATGGCGCTTGCTATGGGGAGACGATTTGGAAGTTATTTTAGACATTTTAGAAGGCGATGAAAGAGTCAATCAGCAGTTTGTAGCAGCAGTTAAGCAGCATGTAAGTTGCGATTGTGTTAATTGAGGTGTCTAATTTCTTTCTACCGACCCAAAACGTTCGCTCGGAGATATATTCGGGGCATGGCAAGTTACTGAGTCGAGTCAGCCTTTTAAAAATGTTACAGCCCCAAAAATTGGACTTAGATATACATGTCCTAGCTGCAATGACTGATCAGGGTTTTTCTGTAGAAGCTACACTGAATGTCTGGTTTAATATGAGAAGTACTTGCTGGAAACAGCTCACATGGAATTTTTTAGCTGGTTGTAGCAATATGTTGCACGAATCGTAATTTTTCTTTGTTTGTTGTAGGTCCAGCGACATGAAATGATCTGCAAAGCATGCAAAATCTGATTTCAAGTAATAGAACCGTGGTGGGCTATGGTCAATTACAGAGCCAGCTCCAAGAGTGGTTTCACTAGGAATTGAAACTGTTACAATAACTCTCAAAGCTACTAGTGATAGTGATGGATTGATCATAACTGATCAAGGATGTATTGCATGGCACGATTACTTTGTGTGTGTACGGATATGCTCACAATTCTCCTTCCCAAAGGATGTGAGTGAGAAAAACAAGATCGAAATGAAGCACACGACAGAGGGGAAGTGTCTTTGCAAGGAAATTAGTCAGAGTTGCTAATGAAATGAACAAGGGAAGCAAAGTGAAAGTTCTCCATTTCTATTTCACTTACTTTTGTGAACAACAAATAGCAAAGTTGTTTACAACATTATTAAAAGAAGCTAGTTTCTAATGTTTAGTTCCAAACAATGTGACAATGCCAAATGAAAACTTTCCCATGTGAATGTGGAACTTGGTGTCAATACGATCATAGCTTGTTTGAATGGAATTTGGAGGATTATGGAAAACTACTTATGAATGATTTCATTCTAAAAGCGTGTGTTAACCATTGTGTTAATCACTGTTTGATTGTGAAAAAGTGGTCTGTCATTTCATACTGGCATTTGTGGATGGCGTGCCAAAATGTTCTTCCCAATTTCACATTAAAAAAAACAAAAAACACTTCCTATGCTTTCTGTCCTCTTACATTTGTTGTAGGACTGCAGAAGCAAGGCTACAACCTAATTGGCATTGTGTAGTTCCAGAAAATGTCCATACTCCGCTTAAAGAGAGGGTTGAAAATTCTTGGGAATGGGGGGAATCTCAAAGGCCAAAAGCCTCAAGGAAATGTATGAACCTTCATTGCAATTTCCAGAGTGTTGGGAGGGGGTCTTAAGAAAAGTCCCTTCTGTGGGGGGGAGGTATGGATAATATTTATAGAAGTACATAGGGCAAAAAAATTCCAACCTCCCAAACGAGCTCTCTAGTTTTAGTCACACAAACTTGACTTTTTCGTGGACCCTGACAAACCTAGAATTGCCATGAAATTTCTAACGAGCAATCTGACATTCTCTTTCGCTTAAATACGGTAGCATAGCCAGGATATTTAGAAATTCCTGGAAAGAGTCGTGCTACTACACAGCATTTTTACAGTTTGACTTTTTTCGGGCATGGCCACTTGGCATCGGTAAGCTGTTCCCAAGATTTCTTCCCATCTTTCCTTCCTTTGGTATTGCCACTCTGACATGAAATGGATCTCTCCATTCTAATGGTGTTACTATTGTAACCAAACTGATGAAGAACTGAAACCTGTAACAAAATGTTGATGATTGATATGGATGATTTAATAACATATGACTTGGAATCATTTGAGTAAGGAGATATTTAGATTTAATGTTTGAGTTTGGATTTTCTGATTTCAGTATGACTCTTTTTCATAGATTTGAATGCAATTGCGCTCTGCAATTTTCCAAAAATAATATGTCCAAATCTATTTGCGAAAAAAAACAAAAAAAAAAAAATAGAAGAGAAGAAAACACCTGTAGATATCAAAAACCCAACCCTTAGAGCAACAATTTAAGATACACACACACACACACAGTGGTTGTTTTCGTTGTAAAACAAGATTTAATGGAGTGGCTTCAGTTTACAAGCGTCCTCCTGAAATAAAACTAGTAGTAGTAGTAGTAGAATCTTTATTTATACACGATAACAATTCAAGGTAAAAAGCTTGTGGGCTCGTGTACTTAACAAAATAGTATCTAGCCAACTTATGATTATACTGAGACACATTTCAAACTAAATAAGAAGCTACACTACAATAAAACATTCAATTTCCTCTCAAACTTAAAAGTACTTGTAATCAGTTGATCTATTCCTAGCCGTCGAACCTGATGAACTGGTAAAAAGTAAAGCTTGTGAAGTGATTGTTTCTCCTGAGATTCTTAAGGGCGAAACTACCTACATTTTTGACAAGATGGTTAACATAGCTAACATAGTACCGAACCTCTATATGCTAAAGAGTCCTAGACCGGCGATCGGTCGCGCCGGTGAGTGACGAAGAGAACATGACAGCGAGAACGAGGAAGGAAGGAAGGAAGGAAGGAAGAAAAACAAACTAACCCTAACACAATTGAAAAATCTGAACGCGTGCAAAGTCCAAGTCATTCGCAGGCGCAGTCACTGCCATTTAGAATAGGACACTTTTCAGGTTTGGAGAGAGGGGGTCAGAAAGTCCTTCCAGGAAGAATCGTCGGGCAACCTCTTACGGATGGCTTCCAGAGCCAGCAGTTTGGCCTGTCGACCGCGTTGGGCGATGACCGTGTTTGCTACCCTCCGCAGCTGTTCCCAGAAGGCCGCTCGACCACTGGACAATTGAACGCAGAGCAGCTGGGGCACCAGCAGGGCTAGCTCCCCGATGCGTCGGATGCACTGCAACCTATTTCTTTCCACTTCTAAAAGGGAGCACAGCAAGGCCTTTACAGACTGCTTCCTCGTAGTTTTCTGGCCGGGGGGCAATGACTTGGGGACTGCCAGCTCGTAGAGTTGGTGGACGGCCACCGCACTGGCCAGCAGTCGGCTGAAGAGGGCGCCCTTGCTAGTGGAGCTCCTAGCGAGGAGATGGCAGAGATCCAGGTGGCGAGCAAACACCCTGCAGACGGGACATGGTGGTTGTCGCCGACAGGGGTCTGCTGGCTCCATCTGCGGCCAAAATCGACCGGCCTTCAGGGCACAGCTCTCCTCTGGGCAGTCACAGGCAGCGGCGCAAATGACAAAGAGGCTTGCCATCTTCTCGGCCACCATTTGACGGTGCGCGTCTGCGACTCGCTGGCTGGTGGCCTCTTGCACTGCCTCCGGATCTTCTTTCCAAGCGCGTCCTCCTGCATTTGCCGCTGTGCTGGCCATGGCAGTTTGTAGTTCCTGTTGGGACAGACAACAAGAAGGGGAAACAAGATTGACGATATACATCACCAGTGCGCCAGGAGGCACCACACAAATGATCCAACAGGGTTTAACAGTGATGATCTGATCGGTGATCACGAATGTAAGTTTACCTCTTGGCGAAGTGGCTGGTGGTCTCTGAAGAAGTTTGACACGGCCTGCCACGTTTCCTCGTCGGGGAAATCCTCCATTCGGAGACCCGGCACCGACGAGTGCCTCAGGCCCCAGCGATCCTCTGCCTCTGCTTGCGCTGTCTGCCCTTCGCCTTGGCCTGTGGTCGTCGCTCCTGCTCCAGCTGTCATTTAAAAAGTGAAAAAAAATAAATAAATAAATAATAATAATAAAATAAAATCAAATAAATAAATAGATAAATAGATAAATAGATAAATAAATTAATAAATAAATAATGTGAACAGAAAAAAAACCAAAAAAAAACCGAACAAAACAGACAATCAAACAAAAGGCAGCAGTTGGTTAACGCGGTTGCTTTTCAGCCTTATCATTACCTGGTTGTCCGCCCTCAGGCAGCGCCCTTTCTTCCGTGCGCGTCGCCTTGGTTCTAGCAGCGCCTACAGAGGAAGCCCTTCTCTTCTTTCTTCTGGCAAGGCCGGCGACAGCCGTGGAGGTGGTGGCTTCTGCTGCCCTTTCGGCCCCACCGCCGTCCCCTTCGGACGAGGAGTCACTCTGCTGCCCAGGTTGGCTAGCTAGCCGCGCGAGCAGATCGCAGAGCAGTCTGTCCGTCTCTCGGGAGGACTGGCGTTGCGCAGTGCCGTCGCTGGACGACTTGCCGATTTCCCGCATGACGCTTTGCGGACACTCTATCAGGGGTTCGTCGGCGTCGTCGTCTTCCTCGTTGCTAGGGCTGGATCCCTCCGCGGCTGACGACTCGTCGCCCTCTCTCCAAGCTGGGTTCAGGTTGGAGTGAAGCGTTTCTAAGGTCTCCGGCGATAGGGCTTCAAAGGTGCCGAAGCTCACGCCGTACTCCACCATGGCGGACGCAAGGTACTGCGGACAGAATGTTCCGCTCTGATATCTGATGGCCGCGTACCTGAGGTTTAGGAGTCGCGCCCTGCTGAGACCTGAGCCCGCGGTGGTTGCCCGACTTACCAAGCAGGCCACGTCGCACACAGCCAGTCGCCTCAACGTCAAATTACTGGCTTTCGCCGACACTGTTATGTTGCCCGGTAGAAAACCCCCGTGGTCTTGCGTAACGAGCTTCCTGGGAAAGCCGTGCGTGTATTCTGGGCTGGCCAGGGACCAGGGAGGTGCATTCCAGACCATGATATTTCCAAACCTACATGGAGACGAAGGATTACCAAAGAAGAATTGAGGAAAGAAATGGATTGATTCATTTACTTAAGTATTTCTACAAAGTACACGAAAAACAGAGACACAAAACTGAAAGAGAAACCGAAAAAAAAAAAAAAAAAAAAAACTGAAACAAAAAACTAAGCATCCTATTGCCCCTCCATTCCCTAGATCTAATACGCTCACGCAAAAAGGAGGCAAAAACTAGAATCTAAGAGCTACAAACCGAGTGGGTTTGTAGCTCCGACGACATTTAGGACAGATTATTTTAAAAGTGCGATAATGTTCGCCATCAAAGACATGTAAGAGTCTTTTAAAGTCAAAATCCTGAAGCTCGCCCCTAAAAGAGCCAAGGGGCTCTGACTGCCTAGCATCAACTGGAATATGTTTCATATGTTTGTTGTTAACTGGAATATTGTTCCACAAAAGGAATCATTCTAATCGAGTCAAAGTCTCTGCAAGTAGATGCTTTGCTCATATTTGGTTTAATTCAGGGGAAAAGCTGAGCATCCTTCCTAGGCGAGTCTGACTGGCCGGTAACAGGTGATAAAAAATGATCCAAAGGTCCGGCGGGCTAGATCTATCTGTCCACGAAGTCATTTAAAGAAGAGAAAAAAATAGGAGATCTAAATACTCCGACCATTAGCCAAGGGGTAAGAGTTTAAGCCTAACGCGGAAATCAAATCCAATCATATGAAAATGAAAAAAAAACCAGCGACCTACCTGTCCAAGCGAACCAGGTTTAAATTGCTGTCTAAAGGCGCTTGTCTGCTAGTTAGGGCTTCGGTCAACTTTGCCCCGTCACGTCGGAAAAGTTCCCACTTGTTCAGGTCTCTGAGTAGATGTTTGCGACGGGGAGACTTCTGGGTTGGATCAGACGGAGAGGGCAAAGGAAGCGTGTCTTTCCACCCAATCTCTAGGCTGCGTGTGCAGTAACTTATTGCGCTGGCTGCGTCTTCGAAGGTAAGTGCGTTGGAGACCCTCTCCTCATCAGAGTCGCGAGGCACTATGTGTCTTGGCAGCGTCAGACTGTCCAGCAAGAACAAATCAAAGTTGAAGGCTAGAGGCCTGTCCGGGGATTCTGCGAATGCCAAGGGAAAGTATGGCTGTACAGTCTCCGCGTCCCTTTGGACGGAAAGTGCCTCCTGTTTTCGGTAAAAGGACTGACTGCTCTCCTCTACAAGTTCCTCTTCTGGCACTAAAAATGTCCTGTCCCCGGGCGTCTGCACGTCTTCCTCATCATCGTGGTCGTCAGCTCTGTCGGCGCAAAAACCTCCTATTAGACCATTACCCTACGGCTACCAAAAGAGAAAAGGGAAAAAAATGGGCCAAGTAGAGGAGCGATTTGACCCACCTCCTACCACCTTCTGCTGCAGCCTCTGTGTCAAGCAACTGTCTGAAAATCCAAGACAGACACACTTTTTGTTTGTTGTTTTTTGTTTTACACAAGTAACAATGGGAATAGATACAGATTGTGGCCATTTCCAGAACGTACCGAGTGCGCGCGACAAAATTGTACACCAAAGATATATCGCAGATCCTGGGTTACTAAAAACAAACAGAAAACATGAGGATCCTACCTTGCTCCAGCGCCACTGGTTTTTCGACTTCTCTGGTTTTTCCTACACAGAACAAGATACGCGATCGTGTTAAGTTGTCTAGGCTCGTTCCAAATGCATTTGAAATCACGGTGAAATGAACTAGCTACGCCTGCTGCCCCAAGAAGTGAAACCATAGGTTAAGAAGGCATAATCGGCGGTTTGACCAGAATATCCGAGTTCACGTCGAATGCCTTACAAAAGTCAAGTAAGCTATCTTTCTCAAAAGTTTCAGCGTAATAGTGGAATTCTCTCTGAACTCTGTCATGAAAACAGAGAACAGATTTCACGGCTTTACCCTGGTTCCACGTGTCATCATCATTTAGTTGATATCATTTACCTTCTTGGTGGACTCTTGTCGTCTCTGCCACTACCGTCGTCACTCTCTTGCGAGGATCTACGAGAATAATGAGAATCATAATAATAATAATCATAATAATAATAATAATAATAATAATAATAATAATAATAATAACAATAATAGGACTCTAGATTTGCCATTCACCTTTCTCTTTTCTGTATAGTTTTAGATATGCTTTTACTTATCAGATTATTAGACTTTGAATCTGTTCAGATTTGACTCCGTTATCTATAGTTTTCCAGACGCTTTGAAAGAAAAAAAAAAAAAAAGGTGCAGATGTGAGCCGAAAGTGAGTTCTTTTTCATCGTTTTATTCGCTGTTAATATTTTGTATTGCAGAAGATTTGATGGAAACTATTGCTATATGATAGTAAGGGAAATAATAAGGAATCATAGTAAGGCATAATGATAAGGAATAACAGCAAGGCAATGAGAAAGCTATTTCTGGGAATCATAGCTAAAGCCAGGAATACTGAGCCAAGAAGTGTTCAGCATTATTATCATAGCTATCATTATTATGAACCGAGGTGTGTATGCACTCGCTTTTCTTAAATTTTTATCAGACATTTCAATGTATTTTTCGATTTTTAAGCATTTTATCGGAATAATAATAGTTATAAAACAAAAACAAGACAAAACAAAACGGAAACAAAACAAAAGAAAAACCAACAGTTTTTTCGCCCAATGTAAAAGCAAAATAATTATAGTGATCGCTTGAGGCTTTCAGTCGGAATTCGCCAAGTAAATATTTGGCTGTTAGATTCGCTCCGACGAACGAAGGGCTAACGCTCGAAAGGTCAGCTTTTATAATCGTAACGGTGGCCAATTTACCATTTCAACTTTGTTGATATGTTCAAATTATTTCCTTACCCCCACCGACGCAGCCCCAAACATTTTCTTTAGAAACTATCGGCCTTTATTCATTTGGCTGTTAGGTTTGAGACGAGTTTTTCGAAGTGTGTCACCAGATAGCCATTTTATAGTATGGCCACGATCGCATCTTTCGATGGTGAACTAGCTAGAAAACCAAAATAATATTTAGAGTCGCTTGACCTTGCTAAAGAAACATTTAATACTCTCAAGAGGCTTGAAAGATCGAAGCTTTCAGTGAAAATTCGGTGAGATTTTCTGACTGCCGGGCATTTAGTCTATTTAAGACCATTCCCGGCTGCCGGGCATATGTATATAGCCACAGCGAGTTCCGAGTGGAAACAAACAAACAATTCCTCTTGGAAGTGTTACAAGATGCTACAGCGATTTCTACTATTGAAAACAATACTAAATAATGCTTCCCCTACCGAAATAATTCCTGCGAATCTCGTTCCTCTGCTTGACTCGAACTCTTGGATGAAAAATAATCGGAGATCGCTGCTTTCCGGCTCATTTTTAGAGGTTCTCGCTGCGGCTTCAAGTACGTTTCTTTAATATGTATTTATTTTTATTTTGCCAGGGGACACTTATATATAACGGGGGCACCTTACGTCAAATTTCCCAAAATAGATCTTGCCTTACTTTGTTTACCTATTGACGTCAATTTTCTCCAAATAGACGTCCCAAAAAAGCCTCTTGACGTCATTCGAGGATTTTCCCCACGTAGCTATTTTGGTGTTTTGGCCGAGCGAACACTGGAACTTGCCTCGACGGGGCAAGTTCCAGTGCTCCGGCGGCTGCCTGTGCATTCTCGGTGCTCGAATGACTTGGACGGTCGAACTAAATAATAATTGAACAATATGGTATTAAACCGACAATTTCTTTTGATCGATCCAGCCCAAAAGAGTCTCCCTTTGTTTACAGAGCCCTCCTACGCAGCCCCTAGGCCGAGATGATGAACGAAAGCTTCGATTGGACGGCAGATGGCCAAAGCAGTTTCCCATTACCCTTCGAGATCATACGTCAAAATCTAACCAAAATACCTGCAAAAATAAGCACTTTTCCGCGAAGAGAAAGCAAGAATATTTTACCGACAAAAGAAATTCCTGTAAAGAGTGTACAAATCAAATTGAGACGACAAGTGACTTCCTTCAAGCATCTAAAGAGTGTACAGATCCGAAATGAAGCTGACAATTCACTTCTTTCTTCAAGCAAAGAGTCCTTGAGATGAGCCTTTTTTTCTTTTCGTTTCGTTCAGTTTCTCTACAAAACAATGCTTCCTTTTTCGGTCAATGAGCAAAATCGCCAAGCTGATCAAATGAAATTTCTCACAATCTACTACTACCTAAGGCTTTTCTCAATGTCTTGGCACATACCAGTCGTGGGTAATTGAAGTACTGGGCTAGCATGAAAAGTCCAGCTTATTATATGAGTCAGGTCAGGTCAGATCAGAACGACCATTTTAATACATGCTGTTCTTTGTAAATGATGACATCTTCATGTAAGAGAGTTGGTTCTAAGAGAGAGCGGTTGTGATTTCTTTTGAAAGAAGGCAAAGATTCCAAACGACAACCCTTTGAGCCCCCCCCCCCCCCCCCCATACCCACTTACAAATTCTCCCTAGTGATCTTTCCATTACCTTCTTCACAGAATTTGATACAATACCCAAACACTTTTCCTGAGCTGATCACTTTAGGAAATCTCATAACTTTCTCTTCTCATCTAGTGATATTGTGGGGGGAAGACTGACTGTGATCACTTTTGTGACTTCAAAAGGGTTGTAAAACCCAGATAAAACAGCACAAAACCAACCCCAGGCCTGAAAAGTGCAATTTATCATCTCAGTCAGGTCAGAGGGAATTGAAGCCTTTGCATCTATTTAAGGGAACTCATGTCCTATTGTTTATGTACAAGTACTTTGTACAGATCTTTGAAGGAAACGAGGAAGGCAGTTATTTTATTCAGTCTCTTCTTTCTTGGCTGGTTTTAATCGGGGTAGGGTTTTCTGCCTGAACCATTTGAATGGATGCTGTCCTTTGTAAATGATGACATCTTCATGGAAGAGAGAGTTGGTTTAAGAGAGTGGTTGAAATCTCATAACTTGTTCTTCTGATGATCCATTCATAGGGGAGAGAACTGATTTTGATCACCCCCACAAGTGCAATATCAATTGAGAAAACTGCTAGAGGTCTAAGTCCACCAAACTGCTCTTTTTTTAAGTTTCTCATGCCCCATTTTCCCAAAGCACATTAATGTAGACATGCTTAGAAAGGTCTCTGCAAGAGGAACACTTTGATATGTATAAAACTCTTTAACTCCTTCATGGGCATGCTCAGCGGAAGAGGTCGAAAACGAGGGGAGGTCCACCAAAGTGGTTTTCCTTAAGTTTGTCAAGCTTCATCTCACCAAACCACACTAAAGTAGTCCTGGTTGGGAAGATCTCTGCCAGAGGAACACTTTCATATGTATAAAACTCAATAGGTTAAGAAACCCCTTAAGGTACAGCAGTTAGTTAGGGTTGCAATCTAGGGTTAGGGTTGCAATCTAGGGCTAGGGGTTAGGGTTGCAATCTAGGACTAGGGGTTAGGGTTAGCATCTTCACGTCTAGGGGAATCGCCCTAGAATTAACTCAGTCCTGCCCAAATCTGGCATGAAACTTCCCAAGGCTGGAGGGTTAGCTAGCCTGTAATGTGCATTCGAGCATATGCACATGCAATTTGGAATATGCAGGTCCTGCGCTTTTCCTGAGGTGATCATTTCATGAAATCTCATAACTTTTTGCATCTCATGTAGGGATTATTGATCACTTTTGTGACTCGAAAGGGTTGAAGAAACCCCGAAACAGAAGAGCACGAAAGCAAGCAAAAGAATACCTATCCCCCTCTCCCTATCACAATCATATATGGATAGACCAGCCAACTTCACAGTGACCATCGGTCCCCTGCACCTCCAGTCAAATAGCTATGGTGCTCCATGTAAGGGAATCCAAGATCTTTCTCAGTGGGACTTGATAAATCCAGCACTTCTCAGACCCCCTCACATGGGACAAAGAAGCTATTGTTTTGAAAGCTGTCAGCATTTTGGCATTTCTTTAAAATCAAGCAAACCAATACCAGCTGAGAATATGTAAACACATCGATTTATTTCCTCACAAGACACAACACAATCACTTCAACAACTCACACGTGACAAATGCTATATTCCTTCGCAAACGCTGCCGACGCCACCACTTTGGTTTTTCCAAGGGAAACTGTTCATAGAAAGCGATTTTTAAAAGTGAACCGTCTACGAGACAAGCACAAGACTGAATAAATGTCTCTGCAGCCTTGGAGCCAAGTATGAAATACTGGGGTCCCACTCAATTCAAATTGCATACACGTGTGTATGTTGCAGGTCAAAATTCAATTTTCAATTCAGACTCAATTTTTTTTCTTCTTTTTTTTTTCAACTTCCAAAGATATTTTTTGGCGATACAAAATGCCCTTCTTAAAATCCAATCAAATGGCCTGTGAGAACAGCGTGCATGTTGCAGGTCAACATTGCATCGGAGTGAATTTTTTTTTTTTTGTCCAGACCTGGGTTGATTCTCAATTTCATTTGTCTCCTAGCCCTAATTATTCGAGAGGAAAATCGAGAATCAACCCAACTTGAAAAAAATTCAAATTGTGACCCATAACACACATCATAACCATCACGTCAACAAAACGGCAACACTTTAAAATGGCATGAGATGGATGATCAAGTAACAAAATCAATGTTTGTAGCAATGACACGAAAAAGAGTTGTAGTTCTTCAGTGGACTGAAGATATCCTAATCTGCAAAGACGACCTTGTGTATTTGACGGGGGGAAGTGCACAGTTGATACAACCCCGGTCGATTCTTTGGCGCTTTCACAGTAACAGGCACTAGGCTGTCAACACTCTCCCTCCACTGTCCACTGCCGTGTTGCAGTCTGTAAAAGTTCTTTGAAACATTCTTGTACCAGAGAAGAGAAACCTCACCTTCTTGACCAAGGGAATGGATCTGTCCTATCAAAACCTTTGGGCAGTTAAGCCGGCTATCCTCTTCCACCACTGCCACAAAGTCACCGGGTTTGAAAGGGCAGTCATCGGAACTCTGCGGTTGTGCTTGGCCACCGTCGGATCCCTCGTCCAGACGGTCCTCGGCGTAGTCTCTGGCCAGGTCGACAGCAAGCCTCTTTCGGTCATTGGCGGTGCGGCGGTCGTATGTCCGCTGAGCCTGTTGCCGTGAATGTCTGAGCGCGGCCGCCAATGACGCCTTCAGGGCATCTGTGCAGTCCCTGTGAAATGGAAATCTGGTTTTAGAGATGGCTACATTGACAACACTGAATTTAGTGGGTACTGGTCCAAGTGTAAGTTGCATGTTTAAGTTGAGTTTTCATCTTAAGTGTTTGTTTTGTTTTGGTTGCCTGTGGAATGAATGGCCTTAGTACAAGAGAAAATTATAAATTAAATTACAATATTAAGGTCGGGACACGCACAGAGTTAAACTAGAAATAATTAAGACTAAAGGAAATTTGCAAGTCATGAAAAAAAAATAAATAAATAAATAAAAAATAAATAAATAAACAAATATATATATATATATATTGAGGGCCTCCCACAATATCTACTTCGCTCTACTTCTATGTATTGAGCACTGTTCTACGAAAATCAAGTCACACTAAATACATATATATATATATATATATATATATATATATATATTGAGGGCCTCCCACAATATATACTTCGCTCTACTTCTATGTATCGAGCACTGTTCTACGAAAATCAAGTCACACTAAATACATATATATATATATATATATATATATATGTATAAATTATAAAAGAGCCTAGAGCAACAAATAAATCACAGTAATAGCTATGAAGAAACTGATTACTCTGGTCAAAGCAGAAGACCAGGGTGACATTAATATTGGCACAGTAATTCATTTTTAATTTCTTTTTTTTTTTAAATTTACTGAAAGGGGTTGACTTTATATCTTGGCCAAGAGAGTTCCAGACCTTTGGTCCTTTAAAGCGAATATGAAAAATACCATAGTTTGTGCTAGCTCGAGGCAGGTAATAAGATTGATTTGCTGCACTTCGTGTATTGTAGTTGTGGATACTAAGTACTGAATTAAAGAAGCCATCGAGATAAAAACTCCAATTTTCTTAACAATATCTCATGACTGATGGTATCAAACGCCTTACTGACATCTAAGAATATACCGCAAGAAAAATGCCTGTCAATTGCCCATCAATTGCCCTTTGAAATCTATCAACAACACCAAGTGTAGTGTGATGAGTGGACTGCTAAGCCCTAAAACCAAGTTCATTTTCAAAGAACACTTTTTTTTCCTTTTCAAGGAAATCAACTAATCTATTGCATGCAAGTTTTTCAAGGAATTTATTAAAAACAGACATCAAGCAGATTGGTTGATAATTGGATAGACAAGTGTGGGATCCCTTTTTATAGACTGGAATCACATTTGCTAATTTTAAATTGGCCGGCATTACAACCGGTCTCAAAGGAGGTATTGAACAAGATTTGGTCTTGAAATATCTTTTATAAAATTGACTTTTTTTACTGGAATGGATATTTTGAAATCCTTGGGTTATCCATGGCTTTGACTGAAATTTTAATTCTTTCTTAGGTAAGGTAAGGTCAAGACTTTATCTAACGAGGGTTAACACGAAATAGCCGAGGCTAATAAACTTGCGGCCCTCTAGATAATAAATAATGAGTTCTTAAAGAATTGTTAAATGAAATTGTATGTTTATGTTCTGAGGGCCAAAAGTTGAGGCTATCTGCTGTTGCGATCATTAAATAAAGGCATGACTTATTTGCTGAATTGTATAGTAGTAAAAAAAAAAAATGGCCACTTACTCTCTACCATATGACCAGGTAATGAATGCAGATCGAAGCATGTTGATTGTCACCGATTTTCCAGTGAGGCTGCGAAACAAACTTTTCATGTGCGCAGAGAATGCGGGTCCTGAAAAGCTTTCACCCTTCCTGTTCTACAAGGTGCAAGTAAAAAGAAAACATTCATGAATGGACAATGAACAGAAATGAACTATAACCAGTTTTAATTCACAATAATAATTATAGTAATAGTAATAATAATAATAATAATAATAACAATAATAATAATAACCAGTTCTACCATTTTTTAAGACAAATGTTTGCAATTTTCAAACCACACCTCCCCAGTGGGCAAATCACTCGATCTTTTCCTCAAGACTGAAAATGACATTGAACTTGTAAAAAAAAAAAACAAAAAAACAGTACTGTATGTAGTGGTCAAGCTTTTGCTTTTCTGAGACCCCCTCATGCTGTCCATACCACCATCAGGTTGACACACTGAGTAGAATTAATTTCCAATCCCAGGCACCCCTATGAGGGTGGTTAAGAAATCCCAAGGACCCCTACGAGGGTGCTTAAGAAATCCCATGGACCCCTATGAGGGTGGTTAAGAAATCCCATTGACCCCTATGAGGGTGCTAACCTAGGTCTCTGCAGGTGAATCAAGAAAATGTAGTGCTAGGGTTTAGGGTTAGGTTTCAAGGGTAAGACATTTGAGAGATTCACCCTTTGAAAGGGTAAGACATTTGAAAGATTCACCCTTAGAAGGGGGAGACATTTGATAGACTCACCCTTTGAAGGGTGAGACATTTGAAATATTCACCCATTTGAAGGGTAAGACATTTGAAAGATTCACCCTTACAAGGGTAAGCAATTTGAAAGATTCACCCTTAGAAGCGTGAGACATTTGAAAAATTCACCCTTTGAAGGGTTAGCAATTTGAAAGATTCTGAAAGATTCCCTCTTTGACGAGTGAGCAATTTGAAAGATTTAACCGGGTTTCTGAAAGATTCCCTCTTTGAAGAGTGAGCAATTTGAAAGATTTAACCGGCTTTTAGGAGTTTAGGGCTAGGGTGGCATGCTATTTTCCAGTTGAAGGTGATGAGTTGAAGGGTTCTCATGAATATTGTCCAGTTTCGGGGGATAAGTTGAATCTACTTACCAAAAGCAAAAAGTTCCCACTTTCCTCCTTTGTAAGGCGTGGACGAAACTCCTTGATGTAATTTGCAAGAACTTTGTACAGCTCGTGGCCAGGCTAAAAAAAGAAGGACAGATCCTTTTTCAGTTGACTTCCCCTTTTTTAGAAAGCGATGGGAAAATTCTTCGCACAGTAATGAGTATGGTGTCTTTGTTCATGTGAAATCGGCAAAATCTACAATGATCCTTCATAATCGTAAGAAAATAAATAAATAACTAGCTACCCAATTCCCTTGCCGGCTGCAACTTGGCAAATGTTAACAACACATGCTGTCCATTTCTTTTTTCCCTTGAGCTGGCATAAAAACTATATGTTTGGAAAGCACATTGTTTGCAAAGACTTTGCAACTGGTACAAATGTTCTTTTCATCAGCGCCACAAGAGCGTTTCGGGCTTTCTTAAAAACTGAGTCCTTATCTCACCTGCAGAGTTAGCTCATCCCGTCCACAGGAGCTTTTGGTTTTGTAATCATTAAAGTGGAGCACAATGGAATCTTCCCTCATCACCAGCAGATTTTGTTCCTTCCGCTGTCGTGCCTCCAAGCTGTCTGGCTCTGTGACAATTCGAAGAGTTCGCATCTCAAGACCCCGGGATGGTGGAATGAAAACATACAGGCTTAAAAGGACCAAGTTGCAGCTTTCCCTGGCTTTCATGTTGACCTCCCAGCTCAATTGAAAGCGTTCGCGTTGGAGTGAGACGGCAGCCACAACCTCGTCCCTAAAAGATTGAACGACGAGGCTGACTTAGAATCGACAAAGAAAGTCCACATAATTGATAGAAAAGTCAAAAATGTTTTTCGTCCTTGTACCTATAGACACCATTCCTCTACCCCTAAGGTTCAGAGAACATCTCGAGTCAACTTTATCTCGGCTAACTAGGGTAAATAAGTCCCTCTTCATTATGGGTGATTTTCATATAAACTTATTCAATTGTGAAAGTCATCCTGAGTCCAATGATTTCTTGCTAATGCTAAACTCCTTTTCTCTTGTACCTTGCATCTCACAATCAACACGTATTACTTAAAGATCAGCAACCTTCATTGATAATATATTTGCAAATAGTCATGCTATGAATGCCATCAGTGGTAATCTAGTCTCTAATCATCTTCCTCAATTCCTGATCGTACACAATCTCAGACTGAATTATTTCAATCACAATTTCATATTTTCCTTGGACTTAAAACTAGGAAGACTGGTAGAATCTCATTCAGTGACAGGACAACATCTGTCATTACTGATGGACTAAAGAATGAAGACTGTAGTGAGATATCTGATTTCACCAATGAACTTTAAGTCAAGTATACAGATAAATGCAAGGTTCTGAAAGCTGAATGCAATCTTGACACATTTTGAACATGAATCAACTAATATAAGGACTCAAGCAAAGACTAAACAATTGGATTGAGATAAGTACACATGAAGCATATTATTCTTGAACTCAAACTGTAAGACATGCAATAATAGGTCAAATGTGACATACCAAATCCTCAGTAGAATAGGTCACTACCTTGAGGTTACATGTACTGGAGTTACTTTTTCTGTGACCAAGAGGTTCTGAGCTAGTAAGTGCTGGTCTGGACACTCTGAACTACTGAGTTAAACTAACTAACTGTACTTCTTTTATAAGGAATCGAGCAATAGCAGGAAATTCTCTAGAATTTTGGAAGTTAGGTGTGATCATTCTAAAGGAAATTTATGATGCAAATCCTGTGTGTATGATAATTTGGTTATCATAGGAAATAGTTTCTGAAGATGTAATTCTAAAATTCTAACAAAAAATATTGCAATGTCATGCACAATTGTTAGCCTGCTCACATGTAGACTATATAAAGTTTTAAACTATTATAAAAATGACTTTTCCAAACTCGGTGAAGAGAAATTTATCAATGACTTAATTTTCACGTCTAGATCTGGAATAACATCTCAAGTGATCGTTATAGATGCCAACACTAGATTCAATATTTTGCTATGATCAGATATCTCAACTTGTAAATTATCATGCACCGTGTCGAAAGCTCTCCAAACGCAAAATCAAGTCGTCTACCAAGCCCGGTATCACTAAATGCATTCTTGCCAAAATACAATACAGAGATAAGCTCTATTCCCAGATCCATAGGTGTCCACATTCAAATCCTAATCTGATGTATCTTCGTAAGAACTTCAGGAATAGTGTTGTCAAAGAAAAAAATTATAGCTAG
>NW_028290936.1:0-21585 GCF_964205215.1 Stylophora pistillata
CGATTCGACCAACAAGGTTTGCAGCTGGACAGGTAACCGTGAGTCAGTCAACCAGCCAGTCATGAGGTCAGTCACTAGTCAGTTAACCAGTCCCCGCTGATGTTTGGATGCGTTCAAATCGATTCGTTTTCTCGCGTTCATAAGTGTACTTCGAGCCATTTTCCCTCTACAGAAGCCCTCAGGACCTCATCATTAAGCTGGAATGTGGGTAGAGGCAAGCCTTGAAAGAAAACGGAGATGAGAGGTGGTTTAATGTAGACTGGACCGCCAAAAGCCTTTCATGCAAACTTATAGAGTTCACAAGTGAAGTCGTGTGTCTGGCCCGTCTGTGGATTGCTACCAAGATCTGGCCCTGAGGTGTGTTTTGAATGTAAACTTTTGATTTCTCTTGGAACTTTTGATCTTGAAAGATCGACCCTTTTACTGTGTTGCTCTAGGAGCAGAATGCTGGATCATGGGGATTTTTTGTTATATGAACGGTTCACTGAAATGGAAAATGGGAATCATTGTGGGTGTTTTAGGCTGCAATGTGTCACATTAAACAGCCTTGTAATGCACACACTTACATAATGTTGTCTCTTATATTAAAAAGGAAAAATATAACAACAGTTATAGGTCTTATTTGGCCTCATGTATACTTAGATTGATAGAAAAGGATTAATACAATTATTTTTCTTCTCACTATATTGCTATTTTCATGTCTATAACTATGCAAGCTGTTAAATACTTATGATATCAGTAAAACTAGAAAGTTTTGTGGGAATCTTAATAACAAAGAGGCATTTAAAAAGAAAGGGTAGTTGTCAACAGACTTAGAAACCTCAATTTGGGATTAAAGCACAAACTGCAACTAACGGTTTTTAAATTGTCGGGTTGGTGCAAAATTTGTTGGGCTCACCAAGACATTGCCATCTAGATGCTTGCCTCAGAGGGATAGAGGCAATGAGAATGCCTCTCACTTAACTTGTGGCTGCTCAAACCCTAGCCTAACTGTAACCCTAACCCTAAACTGTAACCCTAACTCTAAACTGTAACCTTAACTTCAAAATACTGGAAAAAGGTCAATGGATTTCTAAAACCCCAACCCTAACCTTTGAGTTAAGTCGAGACTCGCCATACCTGTCTCCTGGGGTAGTCGAACACCTTAGTCAGGTAATACTTTTTTTTTAAGTATTTACCTTAATAAAATTTTCCTTTTGTAAGTATATTGCTATTTTCATGTCTCTAATTATGCAAACTGTTACCTACTTATAATACCAGTTAAACTTGAAAGTTTTGTGTGAACCTTAATAAAGAATAGTAATTTAGAAGGGAAGGGTAGTTTTCAAAAGACTTGGAAAGCTCAGTTTGAGATTAGAGCACAAACTAAAAGTAAAAGCTTTTACATTGTCAGGTTAGTGCAAAATCTTTTGGGCTCACCACAACCAGTGCCATATCGATGCTTGTCAAGAGGTGCTACAGGACAATGAAAACGCTTGTCACTTGACTTGAGGTTGCTCAAACCTTAGCCCTAAACTGTAACCCTAACCCTAAAACGGTAACCCGAACATCAAAATACGGAAAAAGGTCAATGGAATTGTGCAACCCCAACCCTAACCTTTGGGTTAAGTCGAGACTCGCCATAGCTGTCTCCTAGGGGTGTCAAATATCTTAGTCAGGTGAATTTTATTGTTTTCATTATTTAGTTTAACTCTTTACCGTCAGGCAAAAAACCTTATACTTTTGCCATACAAAACCAAAGCTCACTTTGTTTGTCTTTATATGAAGTATCCCTTACAATATTTGCAGTTTTGAGACACCGTTGACTCAGACTTTGGAGTCACTTGACCTAGATACCCCGCTCGTGTTTGGATGCGTTCAAATCGATTCGTTTTCTCGCGTTTATAAGTGTATTTCGAGCCATTTTCCCTCCACAGAGGCCCTCAGGACAGCATCATTAAGCTGGAATGTGGATAGAGACAAGCCTCTTAAAGAAAACAGAGGTGAGAGGTGGTTTGATGTAGACTGGACCGCCAGAATGCTTTCATGCAAGCTTGGCGATTTCACAAGGGAAGGCGTGTCTCTAGCCCGTTTGTGGATTACTACCAGGACCTACTAAGGCTATTTGGGCCAGTTATGAGTGGCAAAGGTCTGGATCGATGTGATATTTTGCTAGTAGGACTGGGTGGGCAGAAAGTTATAATAACTTGCCAAAATGGAAATGTGGCATGTTTTAGGCTGTCATTGTGGCTGTTTTAGGCTGGAATAAGTGTCACATTAAACAGCCTTGCAAAGGACACACTTACATAATGTTGTCTATTATATTAAACAGGAAAAAAATAACAACAGTTATAGGTCTTATTTGGCCCCGTGTATGCTTAGATTGATAGAAAACGGTTAATACAATTTTTTTCTTCTCACTAAATTCCTATTTTCATGTCTACAACTATGCAAGCCGTTAAATACTTATGATATCAGTAAAACTAGAAAGTTTTGTAGGAATCTTAATAACGAATAGGGATTTAGAAAGAAAGGGTAGTTGTCAACAGACTTGAAACCTCAATTTCGGATTAAAGCACAAACAACAACTACCAGTTTCTAAATTGTCGGATTCGTGCAAAATTTTTGGGCTCACCAAGACATTGCCATCTAGATGCTTGTCTCAGAGGGATAGAGGCAATGAGAATGCCTCTCCCTTGACTTGTAGTTGCTCTAACCCTAGCCTAACTGTAACCCTAACCCTAAACTGTAACCCTAACTCTAAACTGTAACCTTAACTTCAAAATACTGGAAAAAGGTCAATGGATTTCTAGAACCCCAACCCTAACCTTTGAGTGAAGTCGAGACTCGCCATACCTGTCTCATGAGGTAGTCGAACACCTTAGTCACGTAATACTTTTTTTTTTCAGTATTTAGCATAATACAATTTTCCTTTTGTAAGTATATTGCTATTTTCATGTCTCTAATTATGCAAACTGTTACCTACTTATAATATCAGTCAAACTAGAAAGTTTTGTGTGAACCTTAATAAAGAATAGTAATTTAGAAGGGAACGGTAGTTTTCAAAAGACTTGGAGAACTCAATTTGAAATTAGAGCACAAACTGAAAGTAAAAGCTTTTACATTGTCAGGTTAGTGCAAAATCTTTTGGGCTCACCACGACCAGTGCCATCTCGATGCTTGTCACGAGCTGCTACAGGGCAATGAAAACGCTTGTCACTTCACCTCAGGTTGCTCAAACCTTAGCCCTAAACTGTAACCCTAACCCTAAAACGTAACCCTAACATCAAAATACGGGAAAAAGGTCAATGGAATTGTGCAACCCCAACCCTAACCTTTGGGTTAAGTCGAGACTCGCCATAGCTGTCTCCTAGGGGTGTCAAATATCTTAGTCAGGTGAATTTTATTGTTTTCATTATTTAGTTTAACTCTTTACCGTCAGGCAAAAAACCTTATACTTTTGCCATACAAAACCAAAGCTCACTTTGTTTGTCTTTATATGAAGTATCCCTTACAATATTTGCAGTTTTGAGACACCGTTGACTCAGACTTTGGAGTCACTTGACCTAGATACCCCGCTCGTGTTTGGATGCGTTCAAATCGATTCGTTTTCTCGCGTTTATAAGTGTATTTCGAGCCATTTTCCCTCCACAGAGGCCCTCAGGACAGCATCATTAAGCTGGAATGTGGATAGAGACAAGCCTCTTAAAGAAAAAAGAGGTGAGAGGTGGTTTGATGTAGACTGGACCGCCAAAATGCTTTCATGCAAGCTTGGCGATTTCACAAGGGAAGGCGTGTCTCTAGCCCGTTTGTGGATTACTACCAGGACCTACTAAGGCTATTTGGGCCAGTTATGAGTGGCAAAGGTCTGGATCGATGTGATATTTTGCTGGTAGGACTGGGTGGGGAGAAAGTTATAATAACTTGCCAAAATGGAAATGTGAGGGGTTGCCTTCTCGAGTTGTGGTAGAATTACCCAGAATTCTTTTTGATCAGAAACGAGGCAAAGGTTATGTTTACGACACTAGCTTTCGTCGAAAGGAGGAACAAGACATGCCGGATATAGTGAGAAGGCATCTTCCAGACAAACAGCAAGATATGGCCCTGAGGTGTGTTGTGAAGGGAAACTTTTGACTTCTTGAGGACGCTTTTTCAGTGTTGCTCTTGGAGCAGAATGCTACATTCTTAGAACTTTTGGTTATATGAACGGTTCGCTGCACTTGAAAACGGGAATCATTGTTGGTGTTTCAGAATGCAATTAGTGTCACATCAAACAGCCTTGCAATGTACACACTTACATAATGTTGTCTCTTAATTTCAACACCAAAAAATAACAACAGTTATGGGTCTTATTTGGCCACATCTATGCTTAGATTGATAGAAAAAGTCTACTAAAATTTTGCTTTTCTCACTATATAGCTATTTTGATGTCTATAACTATGCAAGCTGTTTAATACTTATGATCTCAGTAAAACTAGAAAGTTTTGTCTAAGTCTTAATAAAGAATAGGGATTTAGAAGGGAAGGGTAGTTGTCAACAGACTTGGAAACCTCAATTTCGGATTAGAGCAGAAAGTGCAAGTAACAGTTTTTAAATTGTCAGGGTAGTACAAAATGTTTTGGGCTCCCCGAGACCGGTGCCATCTGAATGGTTGAGTGCAATGATAATCCTTGTCACTTGACTTGTGGTTGCTTAAACGCTAACCTAACTGTAACACTAACCCTAAACTGTAAACCTAACGTCAAAATACTGGCAAAAGTTCAATGGATTTATAAATTCCCGACCCTAACCTTTGCGTCATGTCGAGACTCGCCATAGCTGTCTTATGAGGATAACGAATAACTTAGTCAAGTGATATTAACTTTTTCCAGTATTTAGCTTAATAAGCTTTTTATTTTGTTAGTATATTGCTATTTTCATGACTCCAATTATGCAAGCTGTTAATTACTGATAACATCAGTAAAACTATAAAGTTTTGTGTGACCCCTAAAATAGAATAGGGAATTAGAAGGCAAGGGTACTTGTCAATAGACTTGAAAATCTCCATTTGGTGTTTTCCCGGGCTGCTACAGGACAATGACAATGTTTCTCACTTGACTTGTGGTTGCTCAAACCGTAACCCTAAACTGTAACCCTAACCCTAAAACTGTAACCTTAACCCTAAACTGTAACCCTAACCCTAAACGGTAACCCTAACATCAAAATAAGGTAAAAAGGTCAATGGAATTCTGCAACCCCAACCCTAACCTTTGGGTTAAGTCGAGACTCGCCATAGCTGTCTCCTGAGTGTGTCAAATACCTTATTCAGGTGATTTTAATTGTTTTCATTATTTAGACTAACTCTTTACCGTCCGGCAAAAAACCTTATAATTTGGCCATACAAAACTTAAGCTCACTTTGTTTGTCTTTATATGAAGTATCCCTTACAATATTTGCAGTTTTGAGACACCGTGGACTCAGACTTTGGGGTCACGTGACCTAGATACCCCGCTCGTGTTTGGATGCGTTGAAATCGATTCGTCTTCTCGCGTTTATAAGTGTATTTCGAGCCATTTTCCCTCTACAGAAGCTCTCAGGACAGCATCATTAAGCTGGAATGTGTGTAGAGGCAAGCCTCTGAGAGAAAACAGAGGTGAGAGGTGGTTTGATGTAGACTGTACCACCAAAATGCTTTCATGCAAGCTTGGCGAATTCACAAGTGAAGGCGTTTCTCTGGCCAGAGTCTGGATTGCTACCATGACCTACCAAGGCCATTTGGGCCATTTTCTAGTAGCAAGAGTCTGGATCGATGTGATATTTTGCAAGTAGGACTGGGTGGTCCGACACTTATAATAACTTACTAAAATGGAAATGTGAGGTGTTGCCTTCTCGAGTTGTGGTGGAATTTCCTAGAATTCTTCTCGGTCAGAAACGAGGCAAAGGTTGTGTTTGCGACACAAGCTTTCGTCGAAAGTAGGAACAAGAGCTGCCGGATAAAGTGAGAAGACATCCTCCAGACAAATATCAAGATCTGACCCTGAGGTGTGTTTTGAATGCAAAATTTTGATTTCTTGAGGAAGGTTTGAACTTCAAAGATCGACACTTATTCAGTGTTGCTCCTGGACCAGAATGCTGGAGTTTTGGAATTTGTTGTTATAAGAACGGTTCACTGCAATGGAAATCGGGAATCTTTGTGGGTGTTTTAGGCTGCAATAAGTGTCACATTAGCTCTTGTTACTTCTCTCGACGAAAGGTACTGTCGCAAACACAACCCTTGCCTCGTCTCTGACCAAAAAGAATTCTGGGAAACTCCACCACAGCTCGAGAAGGCAACACCTCATATTTCCATTTTAGAAAGTTATTATGACTGTCGGGCCACCCAGTCCTACCAGGAAAATATCACATCGATTCAGACTTTTGCCACTCAAAACTGGCCCAAATAGCCTTGGTAGGTCCTGGTAGCAATCCACAGACGGGCCAGAGACACACCTTGACTTGCGAACTCGCCATCCTTGCAAGAAAGCATTTTGGCGGTCCAGTCTACATCAAACCACCTCTCACCTCTGTTTTCTTTCAGAGGCTTGCCTCTACCCACATTCCAGCTTAATGATGCTGTCCTGAGGGCTTCTGTAGAGGGAAAATGGCTCAAAAAACACTTATAAACGCGAGAAAACGAATCAATTTGAACGCATCCAAAAACGAGCGGGGTATCTAGGTCAAGTGAACCCAAAGTTTAAGTCCACGGTGTCTCAAAACTGCAAATATTTTAAGGCATACCTCATATAAAGACAAACAAAGGGAGCTTAAGTTTTGTATGGCGAAATTATAAGACTTTTTGCCTGACGGTAAAGAGTTGAACTAAATAATGGAAACAATTAAAATGACCTGACTAAGGTATTTGACACCCTAGGAGACAGCTATGACGAGTCTCGACTTCACCCAAAGGTTAGGGTTGGGGGTGCAGAATTCCATTGACCTTTTTCCAGTATTTTGATGTTAGGGTTACAGTTTAGGGTTACAGTTTAGGGTTGCAGTTTAGGGTTAGGGTTACAGGTTAGGGTTAGGATTACAGTTTTAGGGTTAGGGTTACAGTTTAGAGTTAAGGTTACAGTTAAAGGTAAGGGTTACAATTGGGTTAGTTTTTGAGCAGCGAGAGGTCAAGTGACTAGCATTTTCATTGCCCTGTTGCACCCCTGGTCAAGCATTCAGATGGCACTGGTCGTGGTTAGCCCAAAACAGTTTGGACTAACCTGACAATGTAGAAACTGTTAATTTCAGTCTGTGCTCTAATCCCAATTTGGGCTCTCTAAGTGTTTTGACAATTACCCTTCGCTTCTAAATCCTTATTCTTTTTTAAAGCTCACACAAAATCTTCTAGTCTTACTGATATTATAAGTTGTTAACAGCATGCATAGTTATAGACATGAAAATAGCAATATACTGCGAAAAGGAAAATTTTGAGCTACATACTGAAAAAAATTAAGATCACCTGACCAAGGTATTCCACATCCTCAGGAGAAAGCTATAGCGAGTCTTGACTGAACCCAAAGGTTAGAGTTGGGATTTTAGAAATCCATTGACCGTTCTCCAGTATTTTGATGTGAGGGTTACAGTTTAGGGTTGGAGCTACAGTTTTAGGGTTAGGGTTACAGTCAGGTTAGCGTTTAAGCAACCACAAGTCAAGTGACAGGCGTTTTCATTGCCCTCTAGCCCTCCGATGGAAGCATCCAGATGGCACTGGGCTTCGTAAGTCCAAAACTTTTTAAAAGCTTTTACTTGCAGTTTGTGCGTTAATCCCAAATTGATGTTTCCAAGTCTGTTGACAACTACCCTTCCCGTCTAAAGCCGTATTCTTTATTAAGATTCGCACAAAACTTTAAGGCTTTACTGATGTCATAAGTAGTTAACAGCTTGCATAGTTATAGACATGAAAATAGCAATATAGTGAGAAAAGGAAAATTTTATTAACCCTTTTCTATTAATCTAAACATACATGGGGCCAAATAAGACCCATAACTGTCGTTATTTTTTTTCATGTTGAAATTAAGACACAACATTATGTAAGTGTGTACGTTGCAACGCTGTTTAATGTGGCACTTATTGCAGCCTAAAACACCCACAATGAGTCCTGTCTTCTATTGCAGTGAACCGTTCATATAACAACAAGTCCCAAAAATCCAGCATTCTCCTCCAAGAGCAACACTGAAAAAGTGTCGATGTTTCAAGATAACAACTTCCTCAAGAAATCAAAAGTTTGCATTCAAAACACACCTCAGGGACAGATCTTGCCGTTTGTAAGGAAGATGCCTTCTCACTTTATCCGGCAGCTCTTGTTCCTCCTTTCGACGAAGGCTAGTGTCGCAAACAGAACCTTTTCCTCGTTTCTGACTGAGAAGAACTCTGGGAAATTCTGCGAGAACTCGATAAGGCAACACCTGACATTTCTATCTTAGAAAGTGTCAAGCAACCCAGTCCAACTTGCAAAACATCACATCGATCCAGACTTTTGGCACTCAAACCTGGCCCAAATAGCGTTGGTTGGTCCTCGTAGCAATCCACAGACAAGCTAGAGACACACCTTCACTTGTGAACTCGCCAAACTTGCATAACGGCATTTTGGCGGTCCAGTCTACATCAACCCACCTCTCACCTCTGTTTTCTTTAAGAGGCTTGTTTCCACCCACATTCCAGCTTAATGATGCTGTCTTGAGGGCTTCTGTAGAGGGAAAATGGCTGGAAAAACACTTATAAACGCGAGAAAACGAATCTATTTGAACGCATCCAAACACGAGCTTGGTATCTAGGTCAGGTGACCGCAAAGTTTGGGCCTGCGGTGTCTCAAAACTGCAAATATTGTAAGGGATACTTCATATAAAGAAAAACAAAGTGAGCTTAAGGTTTGTATGGCCAAATTATAAAGTTTTTTGCCTGACGGTAAAGAGTTAAATTAAATAATGAAAACAATTAAAATGACCTGACTAAGGTATTTGACACACTCAGGAGACAGGTATGGCGAGTCTCGACTTAACCCAAAGGTTAGGGTTGGAGTTGCAGAATTATATTGACCTTTTTCCAGTATTTTGATGTTAGGGTTACAGTTTAGGGTTAGGGTTACAGTTTTAGGGTTAGGGTTAGTGTTACAGTTAGGTTAGCGTTTAAGCAACCACAAGTCAAGTGACAAGGATTATCATTGCCCTCAACCATTCAGATGGCACCGGTCTCGGGGAGCCCAAAACATTTTGTACTACCCTGACAATTTAAAAACTGTTACTTGCACTTTCTGCTCTAATCCGAAGCTTTCCAAGTCTGTTGTCAACTACCCTTCCCTTCTAAATCCCTATTCTTTATTAAGACTTAGACAAAACTTTCTAGTTTTACTGAGATCATAAGTATTAAACAGCTTGCATAGTTATAGACATCAAAATAGCTATATAGTGAGAAAAGCAAAATTTTAGTAGACTTTTTCTATCAATCTAAGGATAGATGTGGCCAAATAAGACCCATAACTGTTGTTATTTTTTGGTGTTGAAATTAAGAGACAACATTATGTAAGTGTGTACATTGCAAGGCTGTTTGATGTGACACTTATTGCATTCTGAAACACCAACAATGATTCCTGTTTTCAAGTGCAGTGAACCGTTCATATAACCAAAAGTTCTAAGAATGTAGCATTCTGCTCCAAGAGCAACACTGAAAAAGCGTCCTCAAGAAGTCAAAAGTTTCCCTTCACAACACACCTCAGGGCCATATCTTTCTGTTTGTCTGGAAGATGCCTTCTCACTATATCGGGCAGGTCTTGTTCCTCCTTTCCACGAAAGCTAGTGTCGTAAACATAACCTTTGCCTCGTTTCTGATCAAAAAGAATTCTGGGTAATTCTACCACAACTCGAGAAGGCAACCCCTCACATTTCCATTTTGGCAAGTTATTATAACTTTCTGCCCACCCAGTCCTACCAGCAAAATATCACATCGATCCAGACTTTTGCCACTCATAACTGGCCCAAATAGCCTTAGTAGGTCCTGGTAGTAATCCACAAACGGGCTAGAGACACGCCTTCCCTTGTGAAATCGCCAAGCTTGCATGAAAGCATTTTGGCGGTCCAGTCTACATCAAACCACCTCTCACCTCTTTTTTCTTTAAGAGGCTTGTCTCTATCCACATTCCAGCTTAATGATGCTGTCCTCAGGGCCTCTGTAGAGGGAAAATGGCTCGAAATACACTTATAAACGCGAGAAAACGAATCGATTTGAACGCATCCAAACACGAGCGGGGTATCTAGGTCAAGTGACTCCAAAGTCTGAGTCAACGGTTTCTCAAAACTGCAAATATTGTAAGGGATACTTCATATAAAGACAAACAAAGTGAGCTTAGGTTTTGTATGGCAAAAGTATAAGGTTTTTTGCCTGACGGTAAAGAGTTAAACTAAATAATGAAAACAATAAAATTCACCTGACTAAGATATTTGACACCCCTAGGAGACAGCTATGGCGAGTTTCGACTTAACCCAAAGGTTAGGGTTGGGGTTGCACAATTTCATTGACCTTTTTTCCGTATTTTGATGTTCGGGCTACCGTTTTAGGGTTAGGGTTACAGTTTAGGGCTAAGGTTTGAGCAACCTCAAGTCAAGTGACAAGCGTTTTCATTGTCCTGTAGCACCTCTTGACAAGCGTCGAGATGGCACTGGTTGTGGTGAGCCCAAAAGATTTTGCACTAACCTGACAATGTAAAAGCTTTTACTTTTAGTTTGTGCTCTAATCTCAAACTGAGGTTTCCTAGTCTTTTGAAAACTACCCTTCCCTTCTAAATTACTATTCTTTATTAAGGTTCACATAAAACCTTCTAGCTTTACTGGTATTATAAGTAGGTAACAGTTTGCATAATTACAGACATGAAAATAGCAATATACTTACAAAAGGAAAATTTTATTAAGGTAAATACTTAAAAAAAAAGTATTACCTGACTAAGGTGTTCGACTACCCCGGGAGACAGGTATGGCGAGTCTCGACTTAACCCAAAGGGTAGGGTTAGGGTTTTAGAAATCCATTGACCTTTTTCCAGTATTTTGAAGTTAAGGTTACAGTTTAGAGTTAGGGTTACAGTTTAGGGTTAGGGTTACAGTTAGGCTAGGGTTTGAGCAACCACAAGTCAAGTGAGAGGCATTCTCATTGCCTCTATCCCTCTGAGGCAAGCATCTAGATGGCAATGTCTTGGTGAGCCCAACAAATTTTGCACCAACCCGACAATTTAAAAACCGTTAGTTGCAGTTTGTGCTTTAATCCCAAATTGAGGTTTCTAAGTCTTTTGACAACTACCCTTTCTTTTTAAATGCCTCTTTGTTATTAAGATTCCCACAAAACTTTCTAGTTTTACTGATATCATAAGTATTTAACAGCTTGCATAGTTATAGACATGAAAATAGCAATATAGTGAGAAGAAAAATAATTGTATTAATCCTTTTCTATCAATCTAAGTATACATGAGGCCAAATAAGACCTATAACTGTTGTTATATTTTCCTTTTTAATATAAGAGACAACATTATGTAAGTGTGTGCATTACAAGGCTGTTTAATGTGACACTTATTGCAGCCTAAAACACCCACAATGATTCCCATTTTCCATTTCAGTGAACCGTTCATATAACAAAAAATCCCCATGATCCAGCATTCTGCTCCTAGAGCAACACAGTAAAAGGGTCGATCTTTCAAGATCAAAAGTTCCAAGAGAAATCAAAAGTTTACATTCAAAACACACCTCAGGGCCAGATCTTGGTAGCAATCCACAGACGGGCCAGACACACGACTTCACTTGTGAACTCGATAAGCTTGCATGAAAGCCTTTTGGCGGTCCAGTCTACATTAAACCACCTCTCATCTCCGTTTTCTTTCAGAGGCTTGCCTCCACCCACATTCCAGCTTAATGATGAGGTCCTGAGGGCTTCTGTAGAGGAAAAATGGCTCGAAATACACTTATGAACGCGAGAAAACGAATCGATTTGAACGCATCCAAACATCAGCGGGGACTGGTTAACTGACTAGTGACTGACCTCATGACTGGCTGGTTGACTGACTCACGGTTACCTGTCCAGCTGGAAACCTTATGGGTCGAGTCGTCGAAGTCGATCCGGGAAAAGATAGGCATGTAAGAATCGCTAAGGTGCAGGTGAGAAAAGAAGAACTCCTTAAGCCTGTTACCAAGTTATGTCAGCTCGAACTGTTATTAACGTACTTGGAGATAATCGAAATGAGGATGAACACTTTCAGTAACCTTTGGACAGTTTCGTAGTGACTCTGAAGGCCCCCCTTATCATCGGTATTATCGTTTTATTGATATGGCGTTCATTAGAATTTTTTGTACTACGTGATTCTTTTGTGCTATTTGCAATCGAACCATTTTTGTATTTCTTAGTAATATTTTAGTATTCTGTTCGTATTCCTCAGAGAGTGTGGTTCGCTTAAGGTTTGGTCTTGTAACCGAGTGAAATAGAATAAAATGTTTTTCTGGTAAGCAACTGGTACTTGACCAATTCACTGACCGCTTGACTGCCTTGCTGACCAACTGATGACTGACTGGCTAACTTACTAACTGACCGGTTGACTGACTCACTGGTACGTGACTGGCCATCTAACGTTGACTGACATGCTGACCTACTAACAACGGCCTAACGGACTGGTGACCGACTGCGTAGCTAACTGTTTGGTACCTACCGACTGACTGACTGGTTGACTAACTAGTTAAATGACTAGTGCCTGACTGGCTAACTGAATAGTTGACTGACTCACTGGTACCTGACCTGCTGACTGACTGATTGATTTAATCACTGGTAGCTGACTGCTTATTTTACCAAATTTTAGTGTTTTCTTAGAGATTTCAGCATAATTTATTGAAAAAATTGCTTTTGGAAACTTTGCAGATACCTTTTGCAAAAACCAAGTTTTCAGTCTCGGTTGAAAAGTACTTGACCCATTTCACACTGTGGTCACATATCGCAGGAAACATCGTGTTTCAACCAAATCTGCTTATTTGACCAAATTTTGGTGTTTTCTCGTAGATCTCAATAGAACCTGGTCAAAAACATTGGATTTTGCTTGTTCGCAGATACTTTTTGGAAAACCGTGTTTTCAGCACGAGTTGAGTAAGACTTGGCACAATTCACTCTCTGGCCATATTTTGCAGGAAAGATCGTGTCTGAATTAAATTTTAGCGTTATCTTACAGATTTCAAAGCAATGCGGTCAAAAACTTGCTTTGGGGTTGTTTGCAGATAGTTTTTGCAAAACAGTGTTTTCAGCGTAAGTTGAGCTCTACCCATTTCACTGTCTTGTCAAATTTTGCAGGAAAGATCGCGTCTCAACCAAATTTTAGCGTTATCTTACAGATTTCAATGCAATGCGGTCAAAAACTTGCTTTGGGGTTGTTTGCAGATAGTTTTTGCAAAACAGTGTTTTCAGCGTAAGTTGAGCTCTACCCATTTCACTGTCTTGTCAAATTTTGCAGGAAAGATCGCGTCTCAACCAAATTTTAGCGTTATCTTACAGATTTCAATGCAATGCGGTCAAAAACTTGCTTTGGGGTTGTTTGCAGATAGTTTTTGCAAAACAGTGTTTTCAGCGTAAGTTGAGCAAGACTCTACCCATTTCACTGTCTGGTCAAATTTTGCAGGAAAGATCGGGTCTCAACCAAATTTTAGCGTTTTCTTACAGACTTTAATGGAATGGGTATCAAGCTAATTTTAGTGTTTCCTTACAAGTTATTATACACTGGGGTCAAGCAGGGTTGTTTGATGGCACCGTTTTTGTTTCTACTTGCTATGGACTGGATCATGAAGGAAACAACTAGAGAACAGCGAAATGGGATCCAGTGGAACTTATTGGAGCAACTTGAAGATCTAGAGTTTGCTGATGATATCGCCCTGGTGTCAAGTAACAACCAACAAATGCAGGACAAAACAGCACGGCTAACAGCTAATTCCATCAAGTTAGGCCTGCATCCGAATGTGAGTAAGACCAAGGTTATGAAGGTCAACTGCACCAACAACAGACCAGTTAAAGTGAGGGATACCATCTTGGAGGAAGTAACATCTTTTGTCTACCTAGGCAGTGTAGTCAGCATTGACGGAGGTTCCGATGAAGATATCAAGGTCAGGATAAACAAAGCCAGAGTAGCTTTCAATATGCTGAGGAAAGTGTGGTCCTCCCATGTCATCTCACGGAGAACCAAATTTAGAATTTTTAACACCAATGTCAAAGCAGTCCTCCTCTATGGCTCTGAAACGTGGAGAACAACTAACCAAACGTCCCAGAAATTGCAGACCTTCGTCAATAAGTGCCTTAGGCGAATTTTAAAAATCAGTTGGACTGACAGGGTAACGAACGAGATGCTGTGGGAATTAGCAGGCGAGGAACCAATCATAACTCAGATCTCAAAGAGAAAGTGGAGATGGATAGGTCACATCCTAAGGAAACCGGCTAACAACATCACCCGGCAGGCACTACGTTGGAACCCTCAGGGCAAGAGAAAGAGGGGTCGTCCCAGGAACTCCTGGAGAAGAGGTGTAGAGTCCCAAATGAGAAACTGGGGCCACACTTGGGCCACTTTAGGAAGATTTGCCCAGGACAGAACCCGATGGAGGACGGAAGTGGTTAATGGCCTATGCTCCAACCGGAGCTAAGGGAATATATATATACAAGTTATTATACAATTTTTTGAAAAAAGTTCTTTTGACTTGTTTGCAGATGCTTTTTGCAAAACCGTGTTTTCAATGTGAGTTGAACAAGACTCTACCCATTTCACTCTCTGGCCAAATTTTGCAAGAAACATCGGGTAAGAACGAAGTTTAAAAGTTTCCTTATAGATTTCAATGCAGTCTAGTCAAACAAATTACTTTTGGGTTGTTTGCGGATACTGTTTGCAAAACCGTGTTTTCAGAGTGAGTTCAGCAAGACTTGACGCATTTCACTCTCTGGCCAAATATCCCAGGAAACATTAAGTATCAACAACAATTAGAGTTTCCTTACAAATTTGAACACAATCTTTTCAAAAAAATTGGTTTTGACTTGTTTCTATATACTTTTTGCAAAACTGAGTTTTCCAGCGAGATTTGAGAAAGAATTGACCTATTTCACTCTGTGGCCACATTTCGCAGGAAACATCGTATTTCAACAAAATTTTAGTTTATTCTTATACATTTCAATACAATCTGGTCAAAAAGGTTGGACTTGGCTTGTTCTCAGAAACATTCTCAAAAAGCGGTTCTTCAACTCAAGTTGAGCAAGACTTGGCAAATTTTACTCTCTGGCCAAATTTTGCTGGAAAGATCCGTTCTCATCTAGATTTCGATGCAATATAGTCAAAACTATCGCTTTTGGCTTCTTTGGAGATAATTTTTTCAAAAACGTGTTTCCAGCGTCAGTTGAGCAAGACTTGACCCATTTCACTCTCTAACCAAGTTTTGCAGGAATCACCAGGTATTAAGCAAATTTTTATTGTATTTTTACAGATGTCGAGGCAATCTGGAAAGAGATTTCTTTTGCGTTTTTGTTTTTGCCTCAGCATACCCTAAGTATCAACCACATTTTAGTGTTTGCTTAGAGACTGCCTGACCGAATTTTTGACTGAGTTTTTCCAAGTTGTTGGCCGACAGGTGAGTGACTGGCAAAACAAAGGTGACTGACTGGTTCACTAACTGGATGACAGACTAGCCCGCATTAGACTGGCTGACTAACTACCAGTTGCTGACTAGCGAGTGACTCTCTTACTTATTTTTTGACTCAGTCTATTGTACCTGACTGGCTGTGACTGGTTAACTAACTTCGTGACTGACTCGTGACTGAATGGGTTACTGCCTGGTGACTGACTGGCTGACTGGCCGGTTGACTGACTAGATGACAGAAACATTGACTGACTCAACGGTACTTGACTGGCGATCTAACTGGCTAACTGACTGGCTCACCGACTGGTGACTGAGGGGCTAATTGACTGGTGACAAAGTGACTCGTTGACTGACTAGATGACTGAAAGACTGAGTGACTTAAGGGCACTTGAATGACTATCTCTCTGGTTAGTCGACTTGCTGACCAATTGTTGACTGAGTGCCGAATAATTGATTGCTGACTGACTCACCGACTAGCTGGTTGACTGACTTGATTAATGAATGGTTGACTGACTCACTGGCAACTGATTGGCTATTTGACTGGATAACTAACTTGGCTAGCGACTGGTGACTATGTGCCTAGTTGAATGGTAATTGAGATGGTGACTGGCTGGTTGGCTTCCTCAGTGATACTTTACTGGCTATCTAACCAGTTAAAAGACTTGCTTACCGACTGTTGACTGAGGGGCTAACTGACTGGCGACTAAGTGGCTGACATTCTAGTGGAATGACAGGATGACTGTACGGTTTGATTAGCTCAATGGTACTTGACTAGCTGTCTGACTAGGTAACTGAGTTGCTGATCGACTGGTGACTAAGGGCCTAGTTGAATGGTGATTGATATGCTAACTGGCAGGTTGACTGAGTGATTGACTGAGTGGTTGGCTGACTGTGTTGCACTTGACCAGTTAGTTGTAATGCTTATCCACTGGTGACTAACAGGCGGAGCGTATAATGGACTGACGGGATGACTGATTGGCTGACTTACTTAGTGCTACTTGACTGGTTATCTGAGGGGTTAACTGACTCTCTGTCTGACTACGATGTGAACCGAGTTGTAACTGACTGGCTAACTGACTGATAGCTACCTGGCTGTTTGTTTTGCTCCTGACTCACTTGTATCTCAACGGCTTACTAACTAACTGACCTTTTATCTAACTGGTTGAGTGACTCGTTTACTGACTGGTTTTGATACTGACTGAGTGAATGGTTGCTGACTGATTGATGGGTTAACTAACTTGTACCTGACTGTCTCAGTGACTGGTTGAGTAACTCATTGGTGCCTCACTAGCCGTCTTACTGCTTGACTGACATGGTGACCGACTACCGACGGGCGAATTGACTGATGACTTACTTTTGAACTAACTGATCGGTGCCTGAGCAGGTGAATGACTGGTTGACTGACTGACTGAGCTAATGCCTTCTGAGGAGAGTAACTTACCGGTTGACTGACTCACTGGTACCTGACTTTTCTTTTGTCTCTTTGACTGACATACTGACTGACAAACGATTGGATAGCTGACTAGTGACTGACTGTTTGACTAGTTGACTGACTCAGTGAGTCAACCAGCCTGGCAGCCAATAGTGAAATAGCGACTAAGTCAACACTCGGTCATTAAATCAGTTAACTAGTCAGATAGCTAGTCAAGTACCATTGAACTAGTCAGTCACCAGTTGGTCATCAAAGCAGTCAACCGGTCAGTGAATTGGTCAAGTATCAGTGAGTAAATAAGCCAGTGAGTCATGCAGTCAGCCAGTGGTCTGTGAGAGGAAAACAACTCAACGGCACTGGTTTTGCAAAAACTTTCTAGCCAAACGCACTTTCTTCCTGAGAATGCGTTGAAATCTTTAAGTCTAATTAAGTCTAGGTGACACACAATATTTTAAGAGAAATTGGACCCAAGGGTGAAAAACACTTATTTTGTTGCTGCTCAAGTCAAACTTTAAAACACTAAAAAACTAAGGTGACTGACTGGTTAATAGACTAACTGGTATTAGACTGGCTGATAAAATGCCTGTTGCTAAGAGGCGAGCGTCTCTCTGACTGATTGGTTTACTCAGACTTTTGTACCTGACTGGCTCTGACTGGTTAATTTCGTGACCGACCCGTGACTGAGTGGGTAACTGCGTCGTTTACTGCCTTACCGACTGGTGACTGACGGACTAATTGACTGGTGACTGGCTGGTTGACTGACCAGCTAACAGCAAGTGTGAATGACCCAGTGGCACTTGAATGGTTAACTGACTTGCTGACCGACTGGTGACTGAGTGGCTAATTGACTGGTGACTGACTGGCTGACTGGCTGAATGACTGAGCGGCTGACTGAGAAAATTTCTGACCCAATGGTACTTGACAAGCTATCTGACTGGTTAACTGACTTCCAAAACAACTGGTTAATTAATGAATAATTGACTGATGACTGACTGGTCGGGTGGCTGTTTGACCATCTCACTGACTTAATGTTTGCTGAACCCTGTGGTACTTGACTGGCTATCTGAATGGTACTGGACTGGCTATCTGACTAGTTAACTGCCTCAGTGAACAACGTTTGACTGATCAACTAATTGACAGGTGACAAAGTGACTCGTTGACTGACTGGCTGACTGAAAGACTGAGTGACTAAATGGCACTTGACTATCTCTCTGGTCAGTCGACTTGCTGACCAATAGGTGACTTAGTGCCGAATAATTGACTGCTGACTGTTTTTTCGACTGGCTGGTTGACTGACTGGATTAATGAATAGTTGACTGACTCAGTGGCACTTGACTGAATATCTGAATGGTTAACTAACTTGGTGTACGACTGGTGACTACGTGCATAGTTAAATGTTGATTGAGATGGTGACTGCCTGGTTGACTGAGTGAGTGAATGAATGTATGGCTTCCCCAGTGATACTTGACTGGCTATGTAACCAGTTAACTGACTTGCTGACCGACTACTGACTGAGTTACTAGCTGACTGGTGATGAACTGGCGGAGTGTCTAGTGGGCTGATAGGAAAACTGCATGGTCCGACTAACTAAATGGTACCTGACTAGTTTTCTTGCTAGTTAACTGAGTTGCTTATCGACTGGTTGCAAGGGCTTAGTTTAATGGTGATTGAGATGCTGACTGGCAGGATGACTGAGTGGGTTACTGAATGGTCACATGACTGAGTTGCACTTAACTTGCTATCTGACAAGCTAGCTGACTTGCTAATCGACTGGTGTTTAACTGGCGGAGAAAGTTATCTACTATTGAGTCAGTTAACCTTTAAGTCAGCCAGTCAGTCAATCAGGTAGTCAGCCTGTCAGTCAGCAAGCCATTACCCACTTAGTCAGTCTATTAATCAGTCAGATAGGCAGTCAACTACCGGTGATTCAGTCAACCATTCCGTGGAACAGTAAGTAAACCAGCCAGATAGAGAGTCAGTCATTAGTAAATTAGCTACTCAGAGACCGTTCTCTAATTAAGCGAGTTAACCAGTCAGTTAGCCAGTCAAGTGCCCCTGAAGGAGTCAGCTACCTAGTCATAGAGTCAGTCAGTCTGCCAGTCAGTCAGCAGTCAGTAAGTCTTTGTCTTTAGTCCTTCAGGAATGCAGTGAACCAGTCTGATAAGCAGTCAAGTATCATTCAGTGAGCCATTCAGTAAACCAGCCAGTCAGCCTCTCCGTTAGCAAGCCACTACACTAGCCACTCAGTCACTAGTCAGTCAACACCTCAGTTAATCAGTAGGATACTCACTTAAGTAAAGCTGGGGCACTCAACCATTCAGTCATCAAGTAAGTCAATTAGCCACTTACCCAATAAGTTAGTAGCTGACTTAAAGATTAGCCACTCAGTCACCAGTCGGTCAGTGACTCAGGTGACCACAGAGATGGCCAGTCAAGTCAATCAATCTCTCAGTAAGCCAGTCACTCAACGAGCCACTAAGTCGAGTCAATTAGCAACCTAGTCACCAGTCGGTGAGCAAGTCAGTTACTCAACCAATGGGATAACCGTCAGGAACCATTGAGTCACCTGGTCAGGTACCACCGGGAAAGTCTACCAGTCAGTAAGCCAATCAATCACCACTCTGAAAGTTAGTCAGTCACCATTGGGTTACCAAGGTGGTAGACCGGTCAGTCACCCATCTAACAACAGAGTAAGATACAATTAATTCACTCAACCGCTTAGTCAACTAGTCACAAAGCCAGTCAATCACTTCTAAAAGGTCAGCTAGTTAGCGGACCAGATAGTCAGCCGGCCAAGTACCAGCAAGTCTTTCTTAAGTCACTCCGCTACTCAGCCAACAGATCAGCCAGCTAGTCAGTAACAACTCATTTAGTCAGTCCATTACTAGTTGGTCAGTGAGGCGGTCAACCAGTTAGTAAGCCGCTCAGGTACCAGTGATACAGTTAACCAATCAGACAGTCAGACACTAGTAAGCCAGTAATAAGTCTGTCAGCAAGTCATTAACCCAGCAAGTCAACCAGTCTGTCAAGCAGTCCGGAAACCAGGAAGTCAGCGAGTCAAGTACCAGTGAATCAGTCAACCAGTCGGTGATTCAGTCAATCACCAGTCAACTAGCCACTTACTCACAAGTCAGTCAAGGAGTCAATTGACAAGTCAGCCAGTCATTCTTTATTTAGTAGCCATTAAGTCAGTCACTCAACCATTCAATCAAGCAGTCACTCAGCAGGTAAGGTAACAGTGAGTTACTCAACCAGTACGTTGGCAAGTCGGTCACCACTCACTTACCAACTTAGTCACCAGTCGGTGAAAGAGTCATTGAATGGGTCAAATAGCGAATCAGGCACTAACGAGTCAGTCAGCCAATCAAGCACAGAGTGACTCTCCACTCAGTAACTAGTAATCCTCTCAATCAGTCAACCAGACAATTAACCAGTTTCCCAGTCAACCAGTCAGTCAGCCAGAAAGTCATTAAGTCAGTTACCAAGTCAGTCACCAGTCGGTTTCCACGACAATAAAATAGTCAGTCACTTGGTAAGGTACCAGTTGGTTAGCAAACTGGTCAGTGAGTCAGGCAGGCAGACAGTCACCGATCATTAAGTCAGTAACTCATCAAACAGTCAGCAAATCAGTTAACCAGTCAGTCAAATAGTCGCTAAACAAGGCAATCAACTAGTCAGTTAACCAGTCAGTCAATCAAGCAGTTAACTAGTGAACTAGTCAAATAGTGAGTTAGCTAGTTACTCACCCAGCTAGTTAGACACTCAGTTAATAGTTAGTAACCCAGTCAATCAGCAGTTAGTCAGAGAGCCAGTGAGTGCGCCAGTCAGTCAGCCAGTTAGGTACCAGTACGTCACTCAACCAATCCATCATTTAGTCAGTCATCGGTCAGTTGACCAGTCAGTCCTCCAGTCACAACCCAGCCAGGAGGCCAGTTAGCCAGTGAGTGAACTTGTCAATCGACCATCCAGTCAACCATTGAGTCAACGAAGGACATTTATTCAGTTAGACGGTCAACTACCAGTAAGATAGTCAACTAGTCAGTCACCAGTCAGGTAACCAATCAGTGACCAATCGGTCTAGCCATGCAGTCAACATTTCAGAGGGCCAGTCAAGTAACAGTGAGTCAGTCAAGCTGTCACTGAGTCGCAACAATACCTTTGAGTCAGTCAAGCAGTCAGTCAGCCAACCGTTGAGTCACCAGTCTGTCGACAAGCTAATCAATCAGTCAATCATCCGGTCAGGTATAAGTGGGTCAGTCGATCAGTCAGTAAGCCTGTCACTTAGTCGTCAGTTAGACAGTCACTAGTCGGTGACAGCAACTCAGGTACCGATGACTCAGTCAACCAGTCACTGAGTCGGGCAGTCGCCAATCAGTAACAGTTAACTCATTCGGTCATTCAAGAAGTTAGTGACACAGTCAGCCGTTCAGGTACCAGTGTGTCAGTCAAGCAGTCAGTCGACCAGTCAGGTACCGGTGAGTCAGTCTACCAGTCAGTCACAAGGTCACTAGTCAGTCAGTCAATCAGTTAGTTAGCTGGTGTGTC
>NW_028290937.1:0-13958 GCF_964205215.1 Stylophora pistillata
TCTCTCGCGCGTGAGGCTAGAGTGATCTGTTCCTCGCGCGAGGAAACTGGTACGAGCCACCTTAAGTACAGTAGAGGTCATGTCAGTTGTTGGCCTGACTTAAAATAAAATGAAGTGGAACCGAAAGACTGTCTCGACCTTGACGTCCGTACAAGTTCACTTGAAGAAGTCGCCTGTACCAGGGAATCGTGACGAGTTCCCGTTCTCGCTGGCGAGTTGCTCTACCGAGCTAGTTTCCCCCGTTATTATTGAGCCGTCTGCGAGAGTTCAGTTCGCATGCGAAAAATGTATCGTCACATGTATGAGTCCCGAAACTGAGTTCAGCTACAAATCATAAAAAATGTTCCCTATTATTCTAAGGCATTTTCCCTGCACAGTTTAACTGAACAAGCTTCCTTGTAGGGATTGTTATAGCGTAATGCCAAAGTGGATTGTTTTCCCACCATGGAGCTACCTAGATTACACTGAAATTCTGGCAGCCAGGCTTAGTCATGGCAGGGGTAATGACCTTGACGTCCGTTGACTGAAACCAGGAAAATTTTCCAAAACAATATTCCACGTTCTCTGCAATGGTGAGAATGGAACGCCTTCCATTGCTCCCATAAAACAGGACTGGGCTATCAGTGTTTCATATAAAGCAATACTATGTCCCATGCGGGCTGTTTGTATGAACTTTCAATTTGTCTGTCGTTAGAATTAATTACGGTCACTGAGAAAATTAAATGTTACCTTTTCTCGTGGAATATTCCTCAAACCACAATTGTTGTTACATTGAACTGGAAACTGTTGACAGACGTCATGATGTTCCTGAAGAAAATCGTAATGACGTCTTTACAGCATAAGTAAATTTAAAATTCGTACCATCTTATCAAAATATGACCAATACAGACAGGCCGTATTAACGAAATTGCTGGAGTAAAATGCGTACATTTTTAGCAGCAAGGAATCAAAGTTTAATAACCAAGCATTTACGCTCAACCGTTGTAAGATGTTTCTGTATGACAATTTTCTCTCGACTGAGAAAAATTGTCTCGAGCTCTACAAAATTTTGACAATAAAGATTAGAAATCATCACCACTTTTTCCAGTTTGGATAAAAAGCAAAAGTTGTGGAGGTTCCCCTTCTAGAAGCTATATAAAGAATAGATTTACGCTAACAAACCTGCTTGTTTTTAACGATCACTGGTTCTTTACAAAATTCACAATTGTCATTCCTCCAGACACATTCCCTTTTCTTGTGATTGTTCATATCTCGCCTGGTGAGCTTCTCTTTACATCCTGCATTTGGACACTCCACCACTTGGAACAGGCAATCTGATTAATGTTTCTTAAATAAAAATTATCGATATAATAAATTGCAGTTTAATCGTGAACCAATCTGCCACGACAAACGACATAAAACTGTCTAAAGGAGATTGGGAAGACATAATTTAGAGCCCAATAATCGGTCAACTGACAGTTGAATGACATTTTTAGTATCTAAGCAAATAGATGTGAAATTAAAGTGTGATGTGTCGGTAGTCATGATATGTCTAACATAAGTAATAAATAATAAATGTACGTCGACTGACCGATACTCATGGTCACGGACCGATCCTCATGGTCCCGGACCGATACTCATGGTCCCGGACCGACACTCATGGTCCCGGACCGACACTCATGGTCACGGACCGACACTCATGGTCACGGACCGACACTCATGGTCACGGACCGACACTCATGGTCACGGACCGACACTCATGGTCACGGACCGACACTCATGGTCACGGACCGACACTCATGGTCACGGACCGACACTCATGGTCCCGGACCGACACTCATGGTCCCGGACCGATACTCATGGTCACGGACCGATAATCATGGTCCCGGACCGATACTCATGGTCACGGACCGATACTCATGGTCACGGACCGATACTCATGGTCCCGGACCGATACTCATGGTCCCGGACCGATACTCATGGTCACGGACCGATACTCATGGTCACGGACCGATACTCATGGTCACGGACCGATACTCATGGTCACGGACCGATACTCATGGTCACGGACCGATACTCATGGTCCCGGACCGATACTCATGGTCACGGACCGATACTCATGGTCACGGACCGATACTCATGGTCACGGACCGATACTCATGGTCACGGACCGATACTCATGGTCACGGACCGATACTCATGGTCACGGACCGATACTCATGGTCCCGGACCGATACTCATGGTCACGGACCGATACTCATGGTCCCGGACCGATACTCATCGTCACGGACCGATACTCATGGTTCCGGACCGATACTCATGGTCCCGGACCGATACTCATGGTCACGGACCGATACTCATGGTCTTAAAATAAGTGAGGAGAATTTGCTACCTTTCTATAATCAAGAAATGGATAGATATTCTAGTTTTCTCGGATAAGGACGAATAAACCGTGGGCCCCGTCTCCTGCAGGGTTAGGGGTAGGAGACGTTAATTTCCCACGCACGAGATTACTGTGTTGTGGATGTTCTCCCCTGATGTGGGATGGGTGGGAATTGGCCCTGAAAAGCCCCCATGGGGAGTGGTCGACTAACGTATGTATGCATGTATGTATGTATGTACTAAAGTAAGCACCTATCAAAGGAGATCAAACTCGAAGAAACTGTTCCCGCTGTATCAAACTGCCAACCATGCCTCCACAGAATACAAATACTAAAATAACACCACTGTCCAGTCCAGACAGTGACAATTGTACAAGGAACTGTCTTGTCGAGCCCTACCAGTAGTCTTCATCTGCTTCCTATAACCTTTTATCTGGTTGCCTTGGTGATTAAGAGTAACAGCAATAAGTGCAACGCTTGCTTATTATTCAGGAGACAAAGTAAAATGTTTGAGACAATTGCAAAAATTTGTGATTGACAGTAGATGATGTGATGGAGAGTAACCTGATTGTGGATACAACATAAATATTTATACCTGCACCGCACGAAGTTCTCCCGTCCAAGGACACCCGACATAGGAACATTTCACTGTAAGATCCAGAATTTTACGATGACAAGCGGCATCTGGAAATATCTGTCAACACAGACACAGACATCAAAAATATTTAAGGTCAGTAACACTAATAAAGTATCAGCCGGTTACATCGATGTCAAGATAATTGTGGTTAAAAATCATGATTTTATATACATAAACGACGACATGAAGGACTTATGCTAAGGTAGGAACAGAGCGAGATCTTGAGCGGGAAAAAAAGGAGAAGAAAGAAATGCCCCTAACTTTGGCTGGAAGTAATAAAATGAACTAGCAGTATTTAAATGGACTGGCAGTAGTAAAATGAAATTAAAGTGCAGTTACTGTAATTAAAGGTGAGTTTTGAAAAGCCATCGGTGATCGGAGAATTCTCCGGCTCACTCAGAATTCTAGAGCTAAAATTCTATGGCCGGTGCATATTTTCTTAGTCAGACATGGGGTCCATAAGCAGTTTTCTCCCCTCGTAATAAACGCTATTCTCCTTTTTATGGAATCCTGAATAATTACAGTAGGTGGAACATCGACACATTAGTTTGCGTGACCAGCAACTAACAAGACATGCGCTATTATTACCTTGTCACGCGACAGGTGTTCTCTGTCAATTGGACATTTCGGAGAATGGTTCCTGAGGTACGGGAAAATGCAAAAACAAACAAACAGTCAAAAGCAAAAGGTTAAAAATATTTTACCCCATGTATCATGAGCTTTCATGTCTTCGCTTCTGTTTGTCCATAGTTAATCGATTAACTATGGTTTGTCGCTAAGCCATATTTACTGTTGCGTACTAAACCCACTGTGGTAAAGTTTGCATACGAAAATACAAATCATTTTGTGGTGATTCAATCTAACCGAAACAAACTACAAGAACCACATTTTTTCGGTAAGTTTGTCCGATTTTGCTTATTGCTTATACATTTGACTACTAAATGATAACGCAGCTACCAATTATTAGGTAAAGTGTATCATAGTTCTCGGTCGCTAATCGGTTTGTTTTGCTGTCCGCCCGATAAAGCTAGCCAACAGATAATTTCAGCCAAAGAAAACTTAAATACCCCTTGGAAAGTGATTCATCCGGTCAAGTTGTTATTCAGCTTTCCAGCAAACAAAGCTTTGGTGAAAGCTGATCGTTCTATAACTTGTTACAGCATTCGATTAAATAATCCGTCCTTACCTCAACAAGCTCTCTATGCAGATCTTACAAAGTCTGTGGCCACATCCTAAAATCTGTATGGGATCTTTTATTGTTAATTGACATACGGGACATTCAAAATCGTCAGGAACTTCACTTGTAAACTCGAACTCATAGCCGCCTAGTTCTGGAACATTCTGGCCAGCCGCCATTGTGATTTGGGTTTCCAAACGAAAGCGGAGGAGATAATCAGTACGTCTTGCGTGACGACCAGAGGAACAAACCTAATTCCCAGACTCTCTAAGACTCTAGGTAAGCCTTTTGATAATTAATGTTCGTGAGGCAAAAGATGCATTAACAAATCAGTGAATAATAACAGAGGTGGGAGAAGAAAAAGCACTGCATAAAGTCAATATGTTCTGTGCACTAACTGGCTCAGCGTGCAGGATCGAAGGGAAACAGGAAAATTTGAATTTTCCAAAGACAACGAATTCAGAAAATGCGTAGAATACTATGCCCTGTGAAGAATAATACCCGGGAGTAAAGTGTACAATATTAAAAGCTAAAACACTTCTAAAGACCTGCAGGAGCGTTGTAAGCATTTAAAGTAATTGAATTTGTACCTGGTATTCAGGTTTTTATTGTGAAAAGGGTGAGTCTTTCACTTTGCCATTCACTGTCTACCATAATTTACAACGTTGGGGCGTAGCACACCCCCAGGCTACATCAAGAAAGATTCTTATATTTAATATTTAAATGTTAAGGTCTGTTTATGCACTGCTGTTCCAAAGGGAGTAGGCGAAAAGAACTTTTTTAGTTGAATTTTTTGCTTAGAGCGAGTATGCCAAGGAAAACACCCCAGATTAGGGGATGTGTCTTAAATCGCCCTTAAATTGAATTAGTTTTTCCAAGACAAGTTTCACTGTAATTCATAAATCCAGCAGTAATAGCCTTTACTTGCTTAGCTGGCAGAAAAGTAGCCACGAACATTATAAATATAAAGTAAGGCAGATAAGCATGTACATGTCTTAAGATGGTGAAGATTATTTCCAACTGCATTACAATAGAACAACCTGACCTTTTAGTCATAAGACACATTGTTCCGTTCTGAAAAACACTGATCCGCTGGAACAAACGAACGCCAGTGTTCATCATTTGTACCGCTTCAGTCTGTGACAACTTAAAAACCTACAGAATCAAAGCAATCCATAAATACCACTTCAGATGTGATTTGCAAGTGAAGACATATATGAGCTGTAGAACTCCTACTAATGTATTGCTATAAATTTCTCTTCCCTTTCCTTTCCTTTCCTTTGGCGCCTGACAGCTTTGAATGGGAACCGTAATTTCTTAAACAGGGATTATTTTTGATAATGTTCTTCACTGCTTGTCGCACTTCCCTAATTTTCCAGCGATAAAGAATCGGGTTTAGGGTTGAGTTTAAATTACCCAATGTCCCTGTAAATTGCCTTAAAAACAAAATTAATGAAGATTTTCTCTGTAAGTAAACAAAAACTCCACTACTCCGTGAGGCGGATAGCAAGCGACTGAAGCCAACTGCAGCCGCAGTGCGCCGGCAACTGCCTTCCTGTGTCGCGACACGTTTGGTGGAGTTTCATGAGGAATTATTGGGTTATGTGGATGAAGTACAGTCTGTACCTACGTTTGATGATGGCGGTGGAAGAGTGAAGAAGATCCAGGTATAACAGAAGACGGATATCAATAAGCAAAGAGGAATCGCTGCACCATAATAAGATCAGATAATTCTAAAAGTTTATCGCAGAGTTAAGAATGCATACGAACCAAATTATCACTGTAGCAACAACTGTACGCTTTAAAGAGACAACTAGCTTGTATTTTTTCATTTACATGCATGAAAAAAATGGTCCCTGATGTGGCCTTGGTATAGCTAACCTGTTTATCCTCACAGAGGTACCCCGGATGGACGAAGTGTCAGGAATAGGGAAAGAGAGGTGAGCTAAGGAGGCATTTAGTCGGATTTCCCGGAATACAAAGACATTCGATACGATGAGTCAAAAGCAAATCATACAATTATATACTATTTTCGCATTTTAATTTGAAGAGTACTTGCTATCTGGAAATCCTCATTTACTGATAAATTACATTCTGATATAAACTGCCGAATGAATAAAATCTGTTTTCATTTTCGACTTTGGAATAACTTTGGGCACTTTGAGAGTTATAATTACTGATGTAAGACATCGAGTATACGTGCGCACAAAATTGATAACCAAAATGCTTTCTCCTAGGAGGATAATTCTTCACTGACTTTGATACATGACATGGACAGCTCCCAAGCTGAGATGTAAGCAACTACGATAATTTTGTTAATCGCCTTGGCTTTAAAATGCTATCCGCGCTTGTCCTGATATATATGATCGAGGAAGTATTCCTTTTTTTTTTTTCTCATTTTAGGTTGCTGAAGAAAAGGCCCGGAGTTTATATTTTGCGCAAAAGTAAAACTATACAGTCAACAATGGTAAGAAGTACGTCCTTTTACGCGTTCTTGATAAAACTGGCTTACGAGAAACCCTCTCACGGACTGCGAGCAAAAAGAACCACAATGAAGAAAAACCAGTTTTTACTCGCCAGCTTCCGCCTTTCCTTCGATCAACATATAGCCGATGGGAATGCTCTTTTGATTGTAAAAGATATATCATTATACTATTATATCCATAATAACCGAGTGATAAATCCACTTGATTGATGGTTCAAATAAAGATCTCTCACTACATTTTCGTCTTGCTATTGTGTAGGTTTTATCGGTTGGTACTAGTGGTAAAGTAATGCACTATCGGATACTTCATGACGAGGTAAGGAAGCCTATGATGGTTATTGTCTTGGTAAGTTGCTGTGTAACAAGCTTTTGATCTGTTTCTTTTATATTTTCTTTTACAGGAACAAGGGTATTCTCTCGGAGAACGCGGAACCCCAAGATTTCCCGATATACAAGACTTGTTAAACCATTACTCTTCGTTTGATCTCCCTTTGCATGATTTGAAACTGACCATGGAAGGCAATTACAAATAGAAATTGGCAAAATCCTTCTGCGAGTATAAAACAAGATATCTTTATGTATTGCTCTAATAATGATCAAAAGCAGCCAATGTAATATGGGAAGCGTTTGCTTTCATCAAGGAACGCTCATCAACACTTATGTTGTCGTAATAGAGCTGACTGACCACTTACTTCACAAACAGGTCCGTAAGTTCATTGCAACAGCACAGTAGTAAAAATGGCAGCAGTCTCGAATAATAGGTGCGCAATCGTACATGTGTCTACTGCTAAGGTCACATCGTTCCTTTGCTCAAGGATTGCAAGAACTTTCTATAGTTAATTCTAGATAGTTCGCGCCTTGGACGAAGTGTAGGAACTGTTCCTCTAAGACTATCTGTAGGAATATCCGCGTGGTGCGAACTTTTCAATATGATACCTACATGGCGGGTTTCGTAAAATGAAACTTTGGACACCTCCATGAAATCCATTCCCTAAAATAAAATGGTTGAATAACTTGAATAGGTTGGATCCAAATAAATTCTTAGCAAAAGTCAATCTTTTGAAATCGTATGTCATGTAAAAATTCAGTATCACATCGCGGTTCCCGTCTAATGGAGCGTTCGTGACATCAGTACATTCTTCGACACTAGAATAACCCCAACAGAAATAAGCATTTCTAAAACACAATTTAATTTTGGTTTAATTTCGACGAAAATTTTCATTGAAACGTTTCAATCGATATAGAACGTCTTGTAGATTAAGCTTACTAGTTCCCATAGCGCTGTAAGTGATCACCGAGATTTATATTCACAATTTGATTGCGATTCTCGAAGAGAAAAAGTTTTGTATAATGCTTGTCAAAACTGCATGAACTTGAAAGTAGCCCTGATTTGGAGAAACATTTGTTCAGTTCTGCTACAGTTAAATTGATCTACGGGTACACCTTGTTTTGTTTTCCGGCCTCGTTCCTCTTCGAAAGGTATGGCGGTCTCTATTTCATTGCATGTCCAGGCGGTTCACAAAGTAACCCACTACAGTCACAAATCGGCCGAAGAAAGACACAATTGTAATAACTATTAATATTTGTGAGTTGTCGTGTAATTTGTTAGGCATTGCAAAGATTATAGTTTGACGATCCGCTAACGACATTGTAAATAATATAACAAACGTTCAAACACCTCGAAAAGAAAAAACACTTTTAACGTATAGCTTGGTGTCTACTTGCCCAAGAATAGTTGACAAGAAAAAGCGATGGCATCCCCTATCTACTGAAACCACCATTATTCGGCAAACTTAAGCAGAAAACTTCAATTTTTTACTAGGGTCTTTTGTCGTGTCTTCATTACCGTAAAAAACGTTTTCTGAGATGTTCTTTTCTTCCATTTATTTTATTTACTTTCAGGTATACATAGGAAATAGGTTGTATTGTTTATTACTATTGCTGAAATGGTATTCTCGAGAAGACAGAGCAAGTACCTCCACGGTGACTTGGTTCCTGAAAATGAAAAAAGTGTGAAAGACCGCATAATTTTTTGTTAAGCGACTATTCTTCCTTTTTAAGTTGAGATATCAACAAACTATATATATTAATTTCAAATGAGTGACCTATCAGTTGCACGTTTGTACCTACTCCCAAGAATATTTTCACCTCCAAAGTGTTTCAAAGTATCCGTTGTTTTTGCGCCAGCTCGAAATTACCCAATCTTGGGTCTACCATGTCGAGGCTTTATTACTGATGAAATTACCAAATTCTAATGAAACAACAACAACAAAACAAAAACAAACAACAACCAACAAACAAAGGAGATTTTTCGTCGTTAACTAACGTTTGTTTGGGTTTTCTTTTCTTTTCATAAATTATAAAGAGAGTTTGTCTTCTTTTGCAATGAAACCTTGCAAAAAGGAAGAAAACACAGCCAAAATGCATAGAGCCATACATGTATCTCATCCATTCTAACCTGCATGCATGTGATCCGCTTTGAAGTGCAGCCATGCCTTAGTTTAGAAAAATTCTCCACACTCTATACAGTTCGATGATTTATAGCTTTACAAACTACTTTAATGACGCAAAAAAGCTTTTTATTGAGCTATAGAGCTTTAAGATTCATACAAAATCCTCACCAAAATTTAAAGATATGTTTAACCAGCATGTGGGGAAAGGGTTTATTTCTCTGCATTATTATTAAGGCTGTTTGCTTTAAGTGATGGATAAATTTTGCTGCTAACAGAGCTGCCAGTAGAGAATGAGCCATTCTTGGAATTGGAGGGGTCACCATTTGTGCGTTTCATCGTAGAAATCTGTCAAATAAACGAATACGTTATTGTAATTAACCCGAGCATATTTCTACTTCTAATCGTTCACCATAAGGCAATTCGAAGTTCTGATTTATTTTAACTTGTCAGAAAAAATTTCTTTGAAACCTTAGGAGTGTGCTCAGCTTCTCGTGGGAAACTAAGTTTGCTTGAAATAAAAGTTGCTGCGCAACTGTGATGGTTAAAAGTTCTCATCATGCCGTGGGAGTAAAGTATAACGAAAGAAAAAAGAAAAGAACACCCTGGATATGCCTCTATCACTGTTTTCAGGTTTCTGAGACTTAAAAATATATTCCAGTCGTACGGCACTGAACGCATAGTATTGTTTTACTAAAGGCTGAAAGTCTCTAAAGAAACTGCGGTGCTGCGTCGATGAGGGTAACGAGGTAATTTGGTTATATCAACTAAGTTGAAATTGTAAATTGGCCACCGTAACCAATAAAAAGCTGACGTTTCGAGCGTCAGAGCGAGTGTTACTATGTTATCCTCAACACTCACAGAAAGCGACATTGAAATAATTTTGATGAATGTAGACCTAGTTAAAAGTAAAAATCACTCGCCCCAGGGTTGGGTTCAAATAATCGCGGAGGCTGAGGTACTCAGGACCCCTCTGTAAGGCAAAAAACCTTTCATGTTCCCAGCTGGTCGTAAGACGGAAGCATATGGCCCCCTGAAGTTGAGGACGGTCTACTTGAAGGTACCACTCACTTGGAGTAAAGTTTATCCAACGCCGTCATGGTAAGAATTCAGTGTAATTTTAAATTTGTTTGCAACTGTAGGATTCACCTTCCCCCGTCGATAGCAAGGCGTGGGAATCCCTTACCTTTGGAACGAAGATCAGGCACTGTGTGATCGTGGTACAGAATATGCACAGTAAAGTGCTCAACAAGTACACTGCATCACTGCGGTTGCTTAGTAGGTTGAGTATCGGAATGATAATGACACAAGGAATGAACACATTGTACACAGCAAAGCCGATTTGTTTGGAGTCATTCAGCGCTGGTATGTGGACTTTTCGAGTTTCCCATGCCAAGTATGTGCAAAATAGGAGAAGAAAGCCTTTGTAACCATACAGCAAGCCTGTCCACAGGCTTTCATATTTTGAAGTGCAGAGGGTCTGGTATGGGTAGAGGGCAATGTCGGCGTCTTGGTCAATCTGAAATATTTAATAATTCAGCTTATATTCGCCTCGTTTATTGCCGGTGCTTCACATCGACAAGAAGAACAAAGCAGATGCAGTAGATTGTATATCTGTTAAAAAAATTTTTTTATGGAACACGTACGAAAGTCATCTTAAAACATGTCAGATTTTAAATATTCGGGCAATACCCCTTCGTCTTGGGCTCATGGCCAATGCTCTACAATTTATGAAATACTCAGATCTTTCAATTTTGCTTAAACTCGTGTTTGGGAAGTTAAAAGGTATCTCATCAAAATGAAAAAATCCTATAATGTATGGAAAGGAATAGACGGGGCCTACCATCCTTGGGAAGGTCTTAGATGTCGTATGCATGGGATCCAATATTTGCCAGGTGGAAAGGATACATGCATCGATCATCAGGAGAAGAATTACTACAATAATCAGCTGGTAATCTTGAATAACCTATGGCAAAAAGATACAACAAACGAGAAATATCGTTAAAAAAAGCGGTTTTTTGAAAATTTGTGTTCTTACTGATCTTCAGGCTGCTGACGGGATCGGTGTTTTTACGTCACGTATTGGAGTAGTGCCAAACACTACCAAATTGGTCATCAGAAATACAGGGTCAAGGACAGGAGTTTTTAGTGCCTTGCTAGAATTCAGAAGGATGCATGATTTTAATCGTCCTCATCATTACGCATTATCATGAATTTTCTTGCCCGGAAGAGGCTCAAAGCATTCTATAACAACCCCTCTACTCGCTAGCTTTACACTTCCTCAATCGTGAGTGTGGGAGAAAATGATTGATCTAAATGAATGATTCCCAATGCTCACCGTTTTCTTAAGTTTGTTCATAAAAATGCGATGAATCCTCCATGTTTTCGAGAATAGAGCGCCAAAAGCCATGGTAAATCCAAATGATGCCGTCCAGGCGCTAGTCTACATCATTTGATATTGTAAATGAATTATAAATAACTCTAATGAGAACTGCCAAATGTTTCACCAAAAGCTACATCCTCACTCTTTTCTTTATATTTAAAAACCTGAGAAAATCAATCTGTTCTCCATCTTTTACTTTCTGGCTTTTGGCATAGGTCACCTCAAGACTGTGTAGTAATAAGCATAAATAATGTCACACTGATGACTTTTTCATTCAGCCGAGCAGTTTCTAAATAACAAAACGATTGTCCAAAGTAAACCGGGCAGATTGCACTGCACTGTTTTTGCTTCACTTACTGCGGTCTCCAGGTAGTCCCAAAAATCTTGTGCTACATCATTAACCAATCGGATGCAAACCTAACACCAACTGAGATTTGGTCATTCGCCTTTTACCGCGCACTAGACTGTTTGCATATTTTGACCGAGGTGTTAATTTCCCACTAGTTCAATATGTAACGCCTCACCTGACACACTCTCTCGTGAGTCTTCTTTGAGACGATTTCAGTGTCAATGCCGAAAAGGATTCCAGAAACGTAAATCAAAACACATCCCACAATGATGATGTTATTCATATTCGGGCTAGACATTCGAATATGCCTGGAAACAAAGATAAGTATTTAGTAAATGACAAAGAGGGGATATTAAACAGTTATTCCACGAGCGGGAGTTGGATAGTTACGGGCCGAGGTGGCTTCATTCATCACATATCCAACAAGCGTGAGAGGAATAATTTTTTTTATTAAAAACGCCTCAAAGTATGGATAAATAAAGAAACTTTTAGCCCCGTTTTAATTTTGAGCTGAGGCGTACACTTACTATAATTGTAGAACATGGTATAATGGCTCATAGCGCATGATGGATAACGGTGTTTTAATTTTCTGTTTGTCTAAATATATGGTTAAGGCAAAATACAACTAGGAGACTTCACGATCTTCTATAAATCTAAAAATGATATCGCCAGTAAGTAAGTAATGTGTTGAGGAGTTCCTACCTGACAGCTCGGTACTTAACGTTGAAGAAGAAGAGCCCTGCAGCAAAGATGATGCCAAGTGCGCACAATCCATCCATGGCAAATACCATGCTCTTTGGAAGGTACCGCGGAACAAAGATTTTTTTAATCGTGCAGGCTGGAACCTTTTCAGCTGGTTTACAGAAATGTGCGAAAAACGTAATTCTCATTCAGTTTCCCTTAGACATTATCTCTAGTATACGCAATCATAAACACATAGTAATTCGTTGAATTGAGGAGCTTAAAAAAGTTTTTGATCACTATTTTCGTTTTCTAAACAAAGTAACCAAGTCATATACCTTGTCCTGAAATTCAGAGAATTAATTGTGTTCTGTGAAATCTAGACCGTCAAAACTTCCCAACAAATTTTAGAGACATCTCAGTAGTACCTTCCCACAGCGCCGTTTGGCTCCTATCGACGACGATGAGTTTCCTTTTCATGTCGTAAGTTCCAATTCGTTTCATCACACCACCTGTAAAGAACCACGGTACGATTATTTTAAAATCATTTTATTTTAGCGATCATCATTGTCATTATCGCTACCCTCATAATCAGACACTAAAGTAGTACATACGTTGACGCTGATCAATGTTAAGCAAGCTGAGCCTGTCAGAGTTCTTGTAAAATTGTACCAAGCCCTTCAAGATGAAACGAAATATGTCAATTACGCCTCTTCAGTGAGAAAAGAATGGCAACAAACTATTTCATTCTCATCATAAGAGTCAATCATTTTGTAATGAATTTTATGCCTTAGTGACCTTTAAAGAAACGAAAAATGCTGACTTACAGACATTCCCTGAAACGATAACCCTTTTGCAATCTTCATGAATGTCTTCCTCATAGCAGTATTTGTGTAGTCGAAATCTTCCAATGACATGTTTCTAGTTTCGTTTTGTTGTTGAAGTGCGGAGATTGACTCGTTCAAAGTAAGTGCTATGGTCCAGACCGCGTCATAAGCAAAGGCGGCATGGCGGCTAGGCTCTTTGTAAGGAGTCTTAGCCAGCTCGGTTTTGTACTCAACTCTGAGTTCTTCAATGTTCTTCAGATAAAGATACAAAAAACAAACGTTAATTTAACTGTAACTCAGTCAGACCAGCAGATTCTTAATATAAACAGCTGATCACATTTATCTGATACAGTTTCATAGAAAAAAAAAGATAAATGGCCTTTTTTTAGGTATAAGTACGCTTCATGGCAGGTCATGATCAGTTAGGCTCTTCAATAAAAAATTATGTAAAGAGGTTCGCAAACATCTTAGAGGTGATAAAATAATGGGATCACATTGTTGTCGCAAATTGTTGGAACAGTTCAAATCGGAACCCTGGCTACCCTTGAAACAATCGAACCCGTCACAACTGACACATTAAAAAGACTTGTATAAACTCGTCTATCAACA